>NW_026652281.1:12275864-12495241 GCF_009828535.3 Hylobates moloch
GTGGAGGTTGCAGTGAGCCAAGATTGTGCCACTGCAATTCAGCCTGGGAGACAGAGCAAGACTCTGTCTCAAAAAAAAAAAAAAAAAAACCAAGTGGTGTGTTAGACCTGGCTTGTACTAGTTCATGAGAATCAATAGCTACATTGTCAGGAATACAGTAAGTCAGTTGACGGCACATTTGTAGCTTGAAATTGGCCATGGTGGAAATCTTGATGCGATGGAATTGGCAAATGCTGTAAATCAGAGTTCCCCACCCCTAAGATTTGCTTGTTAAAACATTCACTAGCGTGTCACTGGCCAAAGCTTTCTTGACATTTTGAGCTTGTTGAGACTCTTTAAACCATAGTCTTAGGCATCTGGAATGTCCATTCTCTTTCTCCTGCCTTGGAAAATTTCTGTGGAAAACCTTGATGCACTGAATAACTTCCTTAAGTCTCATGATCTCATTTCTATTACTGCATCTTAAAGGGTGATAGAAACTACTGCTGAGGAACTTGCTGTAATTGATCATTGTATATAAAGTAGACTAACAAGCCTTCTTTCCAACCCACACCCTTTAATGAGCTATTTTAGTGCTAGCCCTGCTAAATGTTTTAAATTTATAATGCCCTGGAAACTCATCAGTTTCTGAGGGTGTAATGATTATTAGGAAAAATAAACCTCAAGATATAAGACAATTTTAAATTGAGTGCAGGAATTTTTCACCCTTTGTATTCCTTCAAGTCACTACTGTCTATTTTATTCCAAGCCTCTCTGTGTATCTTTTTGGTCTAGAATCTCAAACCCTTCAGTAGCAAGAGGCTTTGAGATTTTCTTATACCCAGGAAGCAAGAGAAGAGCCAGACCCAGGTTACTGGATTTAGGGAGGAAGCTTTGGAGCTATGTTCTTCTGGGGCTATTTCTAGCACATAACTGTTGCCACTGATGTGATGGTCAGTATGTAACAACAGATCTCTAGAGGGAGCCCTGATTGGTAGCACTTGCTGAGTTATCACAGTCCTCAGTGTATCTACTCCCACCGTCCCCACCCCGCCCGCCTCCGGCCCCCACTGGTTTGAGCTATGATATAACACCACTCGTGCCTAGCTGGAAAAAACATGCACACAACTGGCTCTCAGGAGCTCGTGCTTACTGGCTCCAGCACCCCACAGAGTGTTGCTCAAATGTATCTCCAGTCTTTGTGGTGTTTCAAAGAATTGGTAAGCGTTTAGTCCTACAGGGAGGTATAAACAAGCATTTTTCCAGAGTTAGCCTGGAGAGGTGGTCACGAATTCTATTCAGCTAGCAGAGGAAGGTTACTCCCGTGCACTGTGTGTGGCGCACCTAGGAACTAGCAGGGCAACAGAGCACTCAGAGCCGGAGGCAGGTAGAAGTGGGAAGCCCAGATCTGAGCAGTCCAGGTTGATGCAGGCAGGAAAGGTTTAAAGCCTCATTCCTGGAGTAGACAGAAGATCCAGGGTCACACCAGCCAACCCACTCTTCTCTCCCATCCCCACCCTCCTGTTTCCCCTTTTGTCTGCCTCTTCTTTAAAAAAACCAATGATGATCTTTTAATATAAAGTAAAACATGATTTGTTATATTTCTTGCTTATTATTTTCCTTCCTCACTCACCTATTTTTGCCATATTACTCTGTTCTCACACTGCTATAAAGAAATACCTGAGACTGGGTAATTTATAAAGAAAAGAGGTTTAATTAGCTCATGGTTCTGCAGCCTGTACAGGAAGCATGAGGCTGGCATCTGCTTGGCTTCCAGGGAGGCCTCAGGAAACTTAAAATCATGGCGGAAAGTGAAGGGGAAGCAGGCATGTCTTTACATGGCCAGAGCAGAAGCAACAGAGAGAATAAGGGGGGAGGTGCCACACACTTTTAAACAACCAGATCTCATGAGGACTCGCTGTACAGTACCAAGGGGGGATGGTGCTAAACCATTCATGAAAGCTTCATCCCCATGATCCAATCACCTCCCACCCAGCCCCTCCTCCAACACTGGGGATTACAATTCAACATGAGATTTGATGAGGACACATATTTAAACAATGTCACCCACACAGTAGAATATAAGCTCTAGAAAACAGATTTTTTTTTGACAGAGTATTCAGTTTTGTTTATAGGTATATCCCAAGTGCATAAAACACAGCCAGCTAAATAGTTGGAATTCAATAAATATCTGTTGAATCAGGATCCAGCAGGCAAGGGAGACATAAGAGAAATTTAGAAGAGTGGTTTCCAATTCATCTGTGCATTAGGGCCCCTATGGTAGCATATTAAAACAGAAAACTTTGGGGCCCATCTCTAATAACTTCTGATTTATTAGGTCCAAAGTGGAGCTCAGGAACTGGTCCCAAGTGGTCCACACTTAGATGCAGTCTGTGCAGTCAGGAGGTATGAGCAACAGTAACCAATGCTCATAAAAAGAAGGTTTTTGCCCTTTACGCTCTTAGAGTCATTCTTTCCAAATAGTAGCAGGAAACACATTTTCCCAATTCTTAAAAACTCAGTGACTTAGCATATTCTTTCGGAGCACTGTGATTCTATCTTAAGTATTTGGGCAAATTTCCTTCGGTAATTTTCAACTCTTTAAGTCTCTTCTGAATTCCCAACTAGTGGGCTTCACTGTGAGTTTAAGGCTCAGGTTGTCTCCCCCACTTATGTAATTCTGGGGACCCAACTCGCCTTTTCAAGGAGGTCCTTCTCCCGGTCTGAGAATTTGTGAGACAGCCAGGTGGGAAGGGCCCCCTGGCAAAACTCCAACTGACCTATTCACTGGGAGGAGTGCATACTGGGGTGTGACAGAGCAGGAGCACCATCATCTCGGACAAACACCACCACTTTAAGTTCCAGCTCCCTTTCTAGCCTCAAACATTACAAGGAAATCACTTCTCTTCTAACTATAAGCAGCCAGAAAGAGCAAAGAGTAAAACACAAATAAAACAGCTCCACCTCAAAGGGAGGTGGGGTGGCGGGGGGGAAGTCTCTTGGGTAACTGTCAAGCCGCCCTTCATGTTTCTCTCCTCTTTCTTTAATTCTTACATTTGGTGCCAAAACCTGGAACGTGTGTTGGGAGCACAGGCTCTCTTGCAACGCAGGAAGCAGTGGGCAACGGCAGCTCACCGTGAGTTAACCCCTGGATCCTGAAGGTCTCTGGCCACCTGCCCATCTTTTCTCTCACTTCATTTTCAAGCGATTTGCGTGAGATGGACAATGAACCTTAAGGGAACTGTGAGGCTCAGGCTAGGGCTACTCCCAGGTGGGCTCTCAAAACCCTCAGGTTGGGCAGGGCGTGGTGGCTCACGCCTGTAATCCCAGCACTTTGGGAGGCCGAGGCGGGCAGATCACGAGACCATCCTGACCAACATGGTGAAACCCCATCTCTACTAAAAATAAAAAGTTAGCCGGGCATGGTGGCATGCACCTGTAATCCCAGCTACTGGGAGGCTGAGGCAGGAGAATCACTTGAACCCGGTAGGTGGAGGATGCAGTGGGCCAAGAATGTGCCACTGCACTCCAGCCTGGTGGCAGAGCGAGACTCTGTCTCAAAAACAAACAAACAAACAAACAAACAAACAAACAAACAAACAAACAAACCAAACAAACCCTCAGGTCTTAGGAATCCACCCCTGATCACTCGCAAGTGGGATCTTGCTCCCTAACCCTTGCTGCCTCTTCCTCCCTCTTCTTCCTCTCCTCTTTCTTTAATCCTTACAGGATGGAGCCACAGAAATTAATGCTGTTTGCAGCGGGGAGGAGCCTGGCCCCTCCTCTTCCTGTGTGGAACCTGGGATTCAAACTGTGAGGCAGGAAGTGCACAGGTAGGAAGCACGTTCTCTCGCTTCACTAAGAGTCTCTGTTTCCCCTTTTTTTTTCCTTTTTGCCCAATAAGTCCCATTTTTCTCACTCTTCAAATCGTCTGTAAGCCTACATTTTTGTGGCCATGTGACAAGGACCCCATCTTTAGTTGACTTAGGAGAAGTCCCCCAACACTTGGGTCCTTTTCTTTGATGTTGGCTTTTACATAAAGATGGGCGCCAGGTGCAATGAGGCAGAAAGAGCTGCCTGTGTGGTGACTTGAGGAGATTGAGGCTTCTCTTACTCACTGTAGTAATCCTCGGCAAGTCAGAAAGCCACTCCCAGCCTCAGTTTCTTTAGCTCTAGAGTGGAAAATTGTCCCAGAGGGTTTAAGTGAGGAGGAAATATAGCTGAAGATGGACAAGTGTTTTGCAGCCTTAAGTCTCAGTATAGTAAGATAACCAGGAATGTCCAGCTTGCTATTCCAGGCCATGGCTCCCCCTGTACCTGCCAGGTCTTTCCCAGCCAGTCCTGGGAAGTTATAAGAAAAGTCAGTGGTGCGATAGTCTCCCTACAGCCTTATCATGCCTCCCCATTTCTTCCCACCTCCTTTTTTTTCTCCGCAGGTATGTATCACTGATTCTGAAAAGAGGGAAATTAAGGAGTGTCAGAAAGAGAAAGAGAGAGAGGCAGGATGCTCTGGAGAATGAAATGAGTATTTATGAGGCATCTACCATGTTTTAGACAATGCTGGGTACTTTAGATACATGATCACACCAGAATTCCCAACAGCCCTGCAAATAGGTATTATTTCTCCAATTTAATGAGTGAAAAAAACTGAAGCTCATAGGGTTTAGATATTTTGTCCATGGTCACACAGGTAGTTTATGCCAGAGATGAGCTTTAAATTGTGGCCAGCTTAAGACTGTACAGCCAGTGCTGGTCTACTCTGCAACCCTGTGGTCAGCAATCACTGCAGACACGATCGGACCAGTCTGAACCTCTTTCCCACATTTTCCCCTTCTCTCTCTCTCTTTCTCTCTCATCTCTCTCTCTTCCCCCTCCTCATCCGTCTCCCTCTCTGTCCCCCTCACTCCTTTTCTCTCCTTTTCTTGCTTCCCTGCCACCGCTCCCATCTCTCTCTGCCTCTTAAATTTGGAATAAGTGCAGTTTTTTGTTTGTTTGTTTGTTTTTTTAATAAACCATCATTGAATGAGGAGTGGAGGAAGTACTGAGCACAAGGTTTGTGCTAATTGGAAGGTATTTGAAAAAAAATTCTGGTGCCCAAAGAAGGTGCTCACCTTGTATTTCCCAAAGAGTTGTAATTCTGTAGAATATGAGTTCTGTTACCCACACTACCAATTTTTTTCATTATCTGTAATAAACAGTAATGACATTTCTTAACTGCACTCCATAAAAAAGTCTCAATTATCACTTTAAAATTGTATCATATCAGATGAGTGAACAGACATCTCCTACAACCTAAAAGAGATTTCACTCTTCCAGTGAATCTTTTACTATTTTTTTCAGAGATGCCACACTTTCTGTAAATCATTTTGCTGGTTTCAATAGAAAGTCCAGACCAAGTGGAATAAACTGCATTTTGTGGGTCAGATGTAAAAGACAGAAGAGACCTGCCCGAAGAAACATTCCGTGGTACTAGAGGAAATCGAGTACCAAGAGGCCTTTTTTTTCCCCTCTACTTGAAGGTGAAAACTAGACTAGGGTCCCTTTTCAAGGTAAAATGACAGGCAGGTCCATTAAGCTGCTGTAAAATTGTTCCCCATGCTGCAAATTCATCCACCAGACCCGGCCCTGCATCTTACCCTCATGTCTCCATTGTCTGATATAAGACCTGGCACAAATTGGTACTTCCTGCTTGTTAGTGAAACTCAATATATCACACAATTAAGTACTTTTCCATTTTAAGGTTGAACAATAAACCTACCCTGTCTCCCTCTGTTCTCTGCTCTAACTCCTAGTTTCCTGTGGTGATCACCCTTTAGTGTCTTAACAGGATTCAAAGCACTGTTCACATCCCACTAAATTAGTTCCCTACGGTTCCTATAACAAATTACTACAGACTTAGTGGCTTAAACCAACAGGGGTTTATTATGTTATAGTTCTAGAGGTCAGAAATCCAAAATGGTTTTCACTGGCCTAAAGTCAAGGTGTCAGCTGGGCCATGTTCCTTCTGGAGGCTCTAGGGAAGAATCCATTTTTTGTTTGTTTGTTTTTTGGATTCTGCTTGCATTCCTTGGCTCAAATCTCCCCAGCTCAGGGCTCTTAACTTAATCACACCTGTAAAATCCTTTTGGTCATGTAAAGTAATATATTGACAGGTCCAAGGGATGAGAACAGGATCATCTTGTGGGGTGTGGAGAGCATCATTCTGTCTACCACAACCACAAAACCACAGCTCTTCAGACCAAAAACCCAGGGGTTTTTCGCGATTCTCTTCTTCCCCTCAATCTTTACATCCAGTCTGCCAATAAATCTGGTTGGCTCAACATCCAGAATATATCCGGAATCTAATGACTTTTCACCTCCTCTTTTGACCAGTCTTACCCAGGCTACCATCAATTTTTGCTTGAATGACTTCAGTAGCTCCCTAATTATTCTTCTTACTTCTATTTTTACTCCTCCCTCTACCAGAACAGTCTATTCCACAGAAATAATAATAGAAAAGGAACCTTAAGAAAAAGAACACAGGCCACGTCATTCCATCGCCCAAAGCACTCCAACGGGTTTCTTCCCATCATGGCTAGAAAATTTCCAGATTCCTGATTGTGCCTCCCTCTTGCAGATTATGCACCATCTACTTACTTCTCTGACGTAGGCTATGTGCCGTCTGACTGCTTCTCTGACCTCATTTACTGTTGTCTCCTTCACTTCCTTGCTCCAGCTGTATTTGCCTTGTTGTTGTTGTTTTTTAAATGTACCCAGCCCACTGTCACCTCAGGGCCTTTGCACTTGTTAATCCCCCTCCCTCCAGCCCTGCTTAAGACCTCTCCTCCTTTGCTTCAGCCTCTTCTCCTCAAATCACCTCTTCAGGCTTTGCCTGACTCCCCTATCCAAAATACCTGCCTTCCCCGTCCCTTTTACTCCATTCCTTTAGCTTATTTTATTTTTCTTCCCGGAATTTTTCCATTGTTGAAATTATTTGACTTCTTTTCTTGTTTGTTATTTTATCTTCATACAGTTTTAAATTCTAGGAGAGCAGTGTCTGTCAAATTCTCTACATACTGACTAGTAAATGGTTCATGTAGCTGTTTAATGAATATTCAAATGAAAGAATGGATTTCTGATTTAATCAATCCTCACAACAGCTGTGTAAGGTAAATACGGTTTTTGGAGTCAGGAACATATGGGTTTGAGTCTGCCTTTGTCACTTAGTAGCTAAAGGAACCTTGGACAAGGTACTCTACCATGCTGAAGTATTGTTTTCTTAGGCAACAATGGGAACTAAGATAGGGGTTTACTATAAGTCCAAATGAGAGAGAGTGATGAAACTTCAAGGAGTGATAGTTGAACTATTCCATCACATTAATTTCTTCTGACACTGCAATGACTAAGAACTTAGGGTCCTGAGGTGCAAAGATTTGTACTTTTCCATGTCTGGTTCTCCTTTTCCTAAACACTCAGGAAGACTTCACTTCCCAGCCTCCTTGGAGTCAGGTGGGGCCACGTGATCAGTGCTAGCCAGTAAAATGTGTGGAGGAGAATAGTTGCTAGCCAATGAAATGTGTGGGGGAGAATTGTCCCCAAGTGCTTGGAATCACACCAGTGTCCCTCTGTTTCTGTACAGTTCTAACATGCTTGAATCCTACCATTCATTCTCCTGTGAGCTATCTCAGCACTCCTGGTAAAGAAAGACCTCCTTTGTTTTTTCCCTTTGGATTTCTGTGAATCCAGGAGGCAGGCAAGAATGCAGGTTTGTGGGCAGAACAGAGAGGAAGAGAAGCTTGGAGGTACTGTGGCCAGCACAAATGAGTGGATCTCAGGGATTGCTGAATTGGTAGGAGGTGGCATTCATTTCACCAGACACTCTGTTTCTACTGCAGGTACCAAATCATAAAGGACTGTCCTGCTTTTCTCTCAAGTGTACGATATTGCATTGCTACGATTTCATAATCTGATGGGATATAGGATGGGACACCAAAATCTTGTGAAATTGTATTAAGTGAGATATAAAGAAAAGAGTTTCCACAGTCAAATAAGTAGGAAAATGCTGTATACTCTGTCAACAAGAAGTCCTGCAGGAAAGAAACCTATCTAACTTAGTTTAATCTGGCATTTTAAAAATTTACTGTATTTTGGTTGGGAGAGGTGGCTCAAGCCTGTAATCCCAGCACTTTTGGAGGCCAAGGCAGGAGGATCACGAGGTCAGGAGATGGAGACCATCCTGGCTAACATGGTGAAACCCTGTCTCTACCAAAAAATACAAAAAATTAGCCAGGTGTGGTGGTGGGTGCCTGTAGTCCCAGCTACTTGGGAGGCTGAGGAAGGAGAATGGCCTGAGGCAGAGCTTGCAATGATCCGAGATCTCACCACTGTACTCCAGCCTGGGTGACAGAGTGAGACTCCATCTCAAAAAAAAAAAAAAAAAAAAAAAATTACTGTATTTCAAGCTTATATAATGCATTTCCTTCCTTGCAATGAAAGAATAAGAACCCAAACATTCCCATGAACTAAATGCTCAGGCGTGGATGGATGAATGAAAACCCAAGGCAGAATAATACATGTCTACTCCCTTAGTGGTAAAACAGGCAATCCGAAAACATAGCATTAAGATACAATGTTTTCACAGTACATCAAAGTTTTCCTATAAAAAAATAGCGAGTCAGAGTTCACATAGTTTCTTAGGTGATTTTCCCCTAACACTTTGAACTTAAATATAATTACTACTAACCCTACTAACTCTAGCATGTGCTAGCATTTAGTAAGATCAATATATTTTTTCCAGGTGTGTGATTTTCGTATTCCCCGCCCCCCCGCCTCCGCCTAGGGGCTTATAAGATATCGCTACATATTCAGACTTAATTATTTCCTACTAGGATTCCACTGTACAACAGTCCACATTTACATAAATAATTTTCCATTATAAAATCACTTTTTAAAAATTACGATGAAAAGCAATTCTTGCATAGAATTTCTTTATAAAATTGGGTGATGTCTCATATAACTGGTGAATTTTACACATCAGAAAATACAGTATTTTACCCTAGAACCCTTCCTTCCCTCTTCCCTGAGCTATTTTTAATACCTCACAGACCTTACTCCTCCATGAAACACATTTTGGAATATCTGATGTAAAAGTTATTTCTATGTAGGCTGCTTTTGTTTCCCAGAGGTAAAATTTGTGATCTTGGCTGAGTTATTTCTTCATGGGTCTCAGTTACCTTATTTAAAAGGAGGTACTAATACAGTTAAAGCCTAGAGCCTTTGATTTCCAACATTCTATCATTCTGAGGGTGCTGACATCATTTTATATAAAGCTAGGCTGCCTAATGCCCACCCACGTCCTTCAGTGAAAGAAAGTTTATTAAAACTTCTTTTCAGAGTCATTATTCTGATCTAGGAGGCAATCTAATAAGAGCATTAAGACATTGGCTCTGGAGTAGAATAACCTGGGTGTGAATTGCAAGTCCACCACTAACTGACTGGCTGTGTACTCTTTTTTTTTTTTTGAGACGGAGTCTCGCTCTGCCGCCCAGGCTGGAGTGCAGTGGCGCGATCTCAGCTCACTGCAAGCTCCGCCTCCCAGGTTCGCGCCATTCTCCTGCCTCAGCCTCTCCGAGTAGCTGGGACTACAGGCGCCCGCCACCACGCCCAGCTGGTTGTTTGTATTGTTATTAGAGACGGGGTTTCACCGTGGTCTCGATCTCCTGACCTCGTGATCCACCCGCCTCGGACTCCCAAAGTGCTGGGATTACAAGCGTGAGCCACCGCGCCCGGCTGTGTACTCTTGAACAAGTGATTACTTTTTAGCTAAATGTATAAAATGAGGAGGGTACCATTATCCACCTCTAGAGTTTTGAGATTTAAATGACATAGAATTTAAGATTCTTAGTACAGTGCCTGCAACATCCTAGCTACTCAATGAATTATGTTGAATGTTGTGTCTTAGATTAAATTAGTGTAAAGCCAGAAAGAATGCAGTGTCAAGAGAACAGCCTACTTTTCTCCACCTGCTCTTTCCAGAATGACAAACACACTGGATAGGAGAGAGAACAGCGTTCTCTGCATGCCCCCTTGGACAACTCTGCATGTTGGAGCAGGCCAAGAGGAGATATCCATTGCCTGGGAACAAGACTGAAGGTTTTCTTAACAGTGGGGGCTTTCAACACCGTGAGATTAGGATTATCCAAACACCAAATGATGATCCGTGTCTTGCAGAGGGTTTTATTGAGTGCTACAGAACTTACCTTGAGATATAAGCGAGGCAAGGGCCCTGGAACCTGTCAAGAACGTTGAGTCAGGATTGAGAGTCTCTTCGAGTTTGATTCAGCGAGGGGTTATCTACATGACACCTCCTTCCGAACCAGTCTCACCTGCCACTGCAGAGAGCCATTCAAAGGACAGAGCCAGACTAAACTCCTGTGGGCCCTCCTCCCCGAGGTGAGAGATAGGATCAATGGTAGGTGGAATTGGCCATTGTTTGGAAACAGCTGAGCCATGTCCCCCAAAGAACATCAGCAATGATGACCATGGGAGAGACCTAGTGGCTTTCACTGAGGCCGTGCATGACCAGGAAAGACAGACAATATAGGTTAGGGGTGGAATTAAATGGTTCATCTCAAGAACAATAAGGAATATGTGTTGGGGGTGAGTGCTGGTGGTTCATTCCAAGGAAGACATGGAAAATGGGCTGGAAAGAGGGGTGTGGGTGGTTTGTTTCAAGAAGGATAAGAAGTTTGGGCTGGAAGGTAGGTCTTTCTAAAAGGGATAAGGAGTATGGGCTATGGGTATTGGTTGGAGGTTCATTTGGAAATAAGATGTCTTTTCTGGAAAGGCATGCAGAAAGAAAAATGTATCATGTTGAAGAGGACAGTGGCTTGGAGAACTCGCTGTGTTACCTAGGCTAGTCTCAAACTCCTCCACTGAAGTAATCCTGCTGAGGCCTCCCAAAGTGCTGGGATTACACACCCAGCCAGAGGGCAGTTTTCGAGTTACTGTGCTAACTTCAAATACCAGTTCTTCCACTTATTATCTGGGTCTCCTTGGACAGTTTGCTTAACCTGTAAATGTTTCATCGAATAGCATGTAGTGAAGGGAGAGTGGCCGTTGTTTCCTTCTGCGAGGGGTCTCTATCTCACCAAAGCATTCCCATCTGACTCCCTATCTGTCACCCTCTCCATCCTGAAAATGTTAGTGTCTTGAGATATGTTGACTATTTGGAAAAATGTGGCTCTTTTCTTCCACTTGAAATTACATTTATATTTTAAATGTTCTCTGGAATACATCTATGATTTGCTCAAGTTGAGAATTGCTATTAAGGCTTTATTTATGAAGTATTAAACACTGAAGGAAATTCAGCTTGTCTTGAAACTCCTTAGGGCCTAATACAAATACACGTGCTTAAAAATACATGCACAGAGGGCTCATATAACTCCTCTTTCTACCAGTGTTGAGGAAATGTTGCCAATCTTTCTCTGACTAATGATCCCTGCCTGGAAGAGAGTATCCCATTGTTCAGGCAGTACTAAGTCTAGAGACTCATTATTGAAGGAGAGGGGGAATTTCTGGAGACAAAGAAAAATGTCGCATTCCATCAATCTAGAGTATGCAGAGCTCAAATAGAGAGTATTCAAAGTACATCAGTATCACACAGCATAAAAATAACAGAGTGGCCAGGCGCGGTGGCTCATGCCTGTAATCCTAGCACTTTGGGAGGCCAAGGGGGTGGATCACGAGGTCAAGAGTTCGAGACCATCCTGGCCAACATGGTGAAGCCCCGTCTCTACCAAAAATACAAAAACTTTTAGCGGGGCGTGGTAGTGCGCACCTGTAGTCCCAGCTGCTCGGGAGGCTGAGGCAGGATGGCTTGAACCCGGAAAGGGGAGGTTGCAGTGAGCTGAGATTGCACCACTGCACTCCAGCCTGGTGACAGAGTGAGACTCCGTCTCAAAAACAAACAAATGAAAACAGAGTATACTGGCACAGTGACCTAGAAGACTTCAACAGTCATTTAAAAAAAAAATAATTCTTACTTTCCTGACACCCCCATCAATTTAAGACATTTTGTGTAATTGTTTTTATTACTGATTTTGGTAAGTAATATGAAACACATCCTTTAGGAGGGGCTTGCTTTCAAATCTTATTTCCTTGATTATAGAAATTTCTTTAAATATCACTATGGTCAGGGGAGGGGTACAAATGCCTTATTTAAGAGGAAATGTTGGTTGTCACATCACATCCAAGATAGAGGTTTCTGAGATGACAGTTATGGAACATTCAGCTATGACTTTTGTCTCTCATGTGATAGTGTTACGAAAAATCTCAATACTTGATCTTTTAAAAGATGAGTGACCATCTCCCTCCTTCCCTGAATTCTCCGCCAACCATGATGGGATAATCATAAGAGAGAAATAATAACAGTCACAATAGCAGGATTAGCAAACAGCTGAGTTTTTACAAGTGTGTTAAGCAATTATGTAATTTTTCTTATTTAGCGTTCTCCACACACACGTTTGCTAGAGGGAAGCCTGGTGACCAGAGTGATGTCGGCGTCCCTGGGACATCTTAGGTCACAAATGAACCAGAGCCAGGTCTTGCTGTCTTCACATCTTTACAAAAGGAGGCCAGCTCTGGGGTCTTTGATTTAACTAAACAATATTAAAATGACTTTGTCAATAAGGCCTGCTGTGAAAATGGCCCACTTGAACCCAGTAGACACTGAAGATACTGCATTGTTTTATTATTCTGATATGGTGTGGAAGAGGCATCCCATCCTAATGGGAAGGATTGAATTAGAGCTCAAATGACTTTTGATTTCCATGAAGACAGTCAGAACTGTAGATCAGGGATACTAGTGCTAAGAATTTTCAAAGGAAATTGAAAAGTTTATTTATTTATTTATATTTATTTATTTTGAGAAGGAGTCTCTGTCGCCCAGGCTGGAGTATGGTAGCGTGATCTTGGTTCACTGCAACCTCCGCCTCCTGGGTTCAAGTGATTCTCCTGCCTCAGCCTCCCGAGTAGCTGGGACTACAGGCGTGTGCCGCCATGCCCGGCTAATTTTTTTAGTAGAGAGGGGGTGATGTGCCCACTTCAGCCTCCCAAAGTGCTGGGATTACAGGCGTAAGCTACTGCGCCTGGCCAAAGGTTTTCTAGTTTTTTGAGGTGCAAATCAGGACAGGCGGCCTGATGCAAATGAATGGGTGTACCTAGGGTGGCCATAGGATGACTGCAAAAGCTAGTGACTAAAGAGTGCAGATTCTGGAGGTGGATCAATTGGTTTTGATCCTGTTTGTACTTCTTTCTAGTTGCTGAGCCTCAGTTTCTTCATCTGTAAAGTATGGACAACAGTAGTACTCACTATATGCAAAGCCCTCCTAACAGTGTTTTTTTATTGAGACAGAGTCTTGCTCTGTCACCCAGGCTGGAGTGCAGTCACGCGATCTCGGCTCACTGCAAGCTCCGCCTCCCAGGTTCACGCCATTCTCCTGCCTCAGCCTCCCCAGTAGCTGGGACTATAGGCGCCTGCCACCATGCCTGGCTAATTTTTTGTATTTTTAGTAGAGATGGGGTTTCACCGTGTTAGCCAGGATGGTCTAGATCTCCTGACCTCGTGATCCTCCCGCCTCGGCCTCCCAAAGTGCTGGGATTACAGGCGTGAGCCACCGCACCCAGCCATGACAGTGTTGATGTGTACTAATTCCTCAGGAAATAGCTTATGACTGTTATGTTTTCTTATATATTCCTAACCAGGGAGGTAGCATGTGTAAATGTGTAATGGTCCTTGACAATCTGGAGGAAGTGATTGGTTGATTGCTAACTTCAGGGGTAGCCACGATAGAGTGGCCCAAGAAGCCAGACTCTCTTTCTAGGTCACATGTGGAAGGAGGGAGGGTGTCCCCACCAAGGGAGACTGCAAGCGGAGTGGGACATGTCTGTGTCTCAGCGCTGGAAACAAAGGCTCAGCCAGAGTTCTAGAGGGGGCAGTGATATGCTCAGGAGAGTCATTAATGGGGCATAGAGGTTGGGGAGGACTGTGAAGTCAACCTTAGTTTTTATCCTGAAATACTCTTTAGAAAACCTGGCCACACTTCCATGTCCTTAATCAACCACCATATCTTTTAGGTCTTACCCCTACTTCTTTTTTTTTTTTTTTTTTTTTTTTTTTTTCCTGAAATGGAGTCTCGCTTTGTCACCCAGGCTGGAGTACATGGTGCAGTCTCGGCTCATTGCAACCTCTGCCTCCCGGGTTCAAGTGATTCTCCTGTCTCAGCCTCTTGAGTAGCTGGGATTACAGGTGCCTGCCACCATGCCCAATTAACTTTTGTATTTTTAGTAAAGATGGGGTTTCACCATGTTGGCCAGGCTGGTTTCAAACTCCTGACCTCAAGCGATCTGCCTGCCTCGGCCTCCCAAAGTGCTGGGATTACAGGTGTGCACCACCGTGCCTGACCCAACTCGTATTTTTTTTTTTTTTTTGAGACGGAGTCTCACTCTGTCGCCCAGGTCGGAGTGCAGTGACACGAACTCGGCTCACTGCAAGTTCCGCCTCCCTGGTTCACACCATTCTCCTGCCTCAGCCTCCCGAGTAGCTGGGACTACAGTCTCCCGCCACCATGCCTGGCTAATTTTTTGTATTTTTAGTAGAGACGGGGTTTCACCGCGTTGGCCACGATGGTCTCGATCTCCTGACCTCGTCATCCGCCCACCTCGGCGTCCCAAAGTGCTGGGATTACAGGCGTGAGCCACCGCGCCTGGCCCCAACTCCTATTTTTTAATGACAGATTATCAGCAGTAAAGGATTGAATGCATATATGCCATTGATCACTCAAGGACCCAATAAAGCATCTAGGCAGCTTCATGGTCAAGGACTTTTAAAGCCAGAAGCGGGGGTGGGGGTGGGGGGGAATTAAAGGAAGATGTTGCTTCTGGCTTTTTACGTTGTTTGATAGATTTCTCAAAAGGCACTGTTCTGTAACCCAGCAACAACTCTGCAGGATCACCATCTATTTTATTCTTTCAATTTCATGTAGTCTCTCTAGATTTTACGTCATCTGCAGAACCAGGGAAAAGCAAAATTGATTTTAGGAAGGGAAACTGTGAAAAACAGTTCTGGGCTAGTCTCATGTCCTGCTGAGTTCATTTTATTAAATGAAGCAGTGAAAATGCTAGAACCTGGAAAGCTCAAATAATCTTTTGTTCCTATATTGACTCTGGGCAGAGAAAAGCAATATTGATTGAAGCGCTATTGCATATATGGACATCTTTAATCCCCTGAAACAACCCTTTCCACTAAGGGGTATTATTAGCTTGATTTTGTAAATGATAGGCTGAAACTCAAGCCACTTGATCAAGGTCAAATAGTGACTATTTGGTAAAACTGGGGTCAAATTCACATTTGTCAGATTCAGATAACCCAAAGGGGTAGATGGTTTGGTCAATTCTGCAACCAGGGCCAGGACTAGGCAAGAGAAAGACTGGGGGGTGTAAAATTTAAGGAGGCCCTCACTCTTCAGGCTGCACGTGAACCTGAGAGTGAGTGCTTCCTTAAATTGTGTACACTAGGTACCTTGCTTGCCTTACCCTAGTCTGCCCTGGCAGTAACCATTGCTTGGTGATAGGGAGGGCAAAAGCTACTAATTTTGAGGACTACCTATAAGCTGAACATTCCATGAGGAGCTTTACATAACGGACCACCTATGTTCTCAAAAGCCTTGTGGGTGAGTATTCTTACCTTTAATGCATACACTATTAGACAGAGATAGTTTTACATATCTTAATTCTTATGGAAAGGGCCATGTATTTGGAAAGAAATCCTTTAGTAAAATGAAAAGGTACAGCAACTGAGCTGGCTATCTCTCTACCCAGGGCTTAGGTAAGTTGTTTGCTGATATTCTTAAGGGTCTTAAGAGAAAGGAAGATGTTACCCTGCTAGACAGAGAGGGGAAAAATGGAAGGTCTTGGAGTCTAGGTTGAGGGCATATGAAAATATGGGTAAGTGGGCCAGGTGTGGTGGCTCACGCCTGTAATCCCAGCACTTTGGGAGGCCAAGGCAGGCAGATCATTTGCCAGGAGTTCAAGACCAGCCGGGCCAACATGGTGAAACCCCGTCTCTACTAAAAATACAAAAAATTAGGTGGGTGTGGTGGCATATGTATGTAATCCCAGCTACTTGGGAGGCTGAGGCAGGAGAGTCGCTTGAATCTGGGAGGCGGAGGTTTCAGTGAGCCGAGATTGTGTCACTGCAATCCAGCCTGAATGACAGAGAAAGACTCTGTCTTGGGAAAAAAAAAAAAAGGTGGGGGGGGAAGGAAAAAAAAATAAGAAGTGGGTGGAAGCTTGGAGAAGCCTGGGAGTTCGTGCGTTTTGATGTGCTCATTCCCGGCTGTCATACACTAAAGCTTGAAATGCTTGATATGTGTGCTAGGGAGGGGCATCTTATGGGACCCAGTGAAGGGGCTGAGCTTGATGCTGGGGTGGTCCTGCGTGAAAAAGAGATCCTGCCTGCAGTCACGAGGCAAACCTCCAGATCATAAGCCCTAGAAAATAGCAAATATTGAAGGAAGAGTTTCAGACTTTCGAAGACCACAACATTGACTCGGGGGTGTCTGGGTCAATATAGCTTCTCCGGGAGAAAGGGGGATGCCAGCTGACATCTGTATCATGTACACATGGAGACAAGGAGGTTCAGAGATGTTGAATCAGTTGCTCAGTGTCTCACAGCTGGTAAGAAACAGTGGGGATGCAACTTCTGGTGTGTCTAGTTTCAGAGCTGCATAAATAGATTTCCTTGTCTTTACTGGGGGAAGGGAGGGTGGGAAGGCAGACCCCAAACCATGAGGGAGAAACCCAGGGTTGTAGAGAGACAGTCAGCTTGACAAATGGGTCCTGTACACACCAGTGTGGGGGCTGCTAAATTCATATGAGATGTCCTGGGATGGTTTTCACAGCAGCTTTTGTTTTGTTTTGTTTTTTCCTTTCCTCTCTCCCCAGTGAAGTGAAGGCCCTTTGTTTTCAAAAACTGTGAAACCACCCTGGGTACAAACTTTGAGAAAGAAGCAGGCTTGGGACAAGCCTTTGTCCATCTCCCTCACTTTACAGATGGGGAAACTGAGGCCCAGAGGAGAAAGCTATAGTGACTAGGCAGGAGGCTGGCTTCTGAAAAATGCCAAAGAAATTCTACAGAAGTCTAACTGACAGTAGAAAAAACCTGATAGGTGAGGATGCTGGCTTAATTTTGTTAACATCAGTCTTTCCAGGGACCAAGATTTTAAGACCTGATTCTGGGCCCCTGAGGTAATTCCATTCATTCATTCATGCATTCATTCATTCATTCATTCATGACAGAGTCTTGCTCTATCTCCCAGGCTAGGGTGCAGTGGCATGATCTTGGCTCACTGCAACCTCAGCCTCCAGGGTTCAAGCTATTCTCCTGCCTCAGCCTCTTGAGTAGCTGGGACTACAGGTGCGCGGCACCATGCCCAGCTAATTTTTTGTATTTTTGGTAGACACGGGGTTTCACCATGTTAGCCAGGATGGTTTCGATCTCCTGACCTCATGATCCGGCCACCTTGGCCTCCTAACATGCTGCAATTACAGGCGTGAGCCACCGCGCCCAGCCAAGGTTATTCCTTTTAGCGAATGTTCAGAATTGTCCTCCAGAAGCCGAGGTTCAGGGGATCACACAGGTTGCAGGGTCTTCTGCTGACGGAGGAATTGAGAGCTGGGAGAACTCTCTCCAAAGCCCACCACTAGTGGCAAGGAACTGCTGACTTTTAACAGGCTGCAGAGTACAGTGGTGGCTCTCAAGATTAGTGCTTGTAGACGCCAACCAAGATTGAACAAACAGGTCTGGGTTGAGGTCCCGGAATCTGCATTATAAAGCTCCCCAGGAATTCCAACTCAGGTGGTTCGCAGTGCACACTCTGAGGGCCACTGGCACAGTGAGAATGGCATGGGTTGGAAAGTCAGGCAAACTTAGGTTTAAATCCTGGCTCCATGGGGAAGTGGTTTCAACCCTCTGTTCCTCACCGTTTTAATCTATCAAATGGGAAGCGTTTGGGAGCATGCAAGCTTAAAGGGAGTTTCTAGAAAGTGCCTAAAAGAGTGCCAGGCACATAGAGTGGCATTCACTTTAATACCATCCTCTCCCTTTGCCCTGTTTTCGAGACTGTTTCCCTACTTCTCCACTGCGTAAGTCCTGTCCTTGCTGGCACATGTCACAGCACCTCTCTCTTCATCACATACCCATCTGTGACAAGCCGCTGGCAGCTGCCTGTCTTTTCATTGTTAAGAATTAATCTGCTTGCATCCTGAGGCCAAGGCAGGAAAAGAATGTTCCTTTGCAGCCATTAATAAGCAGCACATTTCTAACAATGGCTTAGACTCCCTTTGTCTGTTCAATTGAAACGTGTGTGACTCTGCTGCCTTGATGGAACTGGCCTTGGTAATTACTATAATTCTGTGGCTCTGAGAAGCTCAGCTTGAACAGAGTACCTTTTCATTGCAAGACCTAATAAGAACCACATGGATGTTATACATGCATTTGTACACGCAGACATAGACACAGATACACAGAGACACATACAGACACTGCCCCTCCACCCCCGACCACCATCCCAAACTCACACAGGGAGAGATTCTTCATTTATGAAATAAAATATTCCACATGCTTAAATTTTCCAGATAGTAACAACTTGTCTTAGTAGGTGCTAACCTGAAAAAACGGTTTTTCTAAAGTATATGTGGCTAGAATGCAGTGGCTCATGCCTGTAATTCCAACAATTTGGGAGGCTGAGGCAAGAGAACTGCTTGAGGCCAGGGCTTCAAGACCAGCCTGGGCAACATAGTGAGACCCTGTCACCACAAAAGAAAATTATAAAAATTACCCAGGTGTGGTGGTATGCACCTGTAGTCCCAGCTACTCGGGAGGCTGAGGTGGGAGGATTGCTTGAGCCTGGGAGGTAGAGGTTGCAGTGAGCTCTCATTGTGCCACTGCACTCCAGCCTGGCCAACACAGCGAGATCCTGCCTCAAAAAGAAAACAGTGTACACGTTTCCTTGATTGTTACTTATTCAAGTAGGATTTGAAGTGACTTAGAAAGTACAAGTGCCTGAAAGTCACAAATAAAGTGACCAAATTAGGACAAAGGGAAAATATTAATAGAGACATAAAATTAAGTCACAGGTAAGAGGAACAGATAAAATAGGTACGAAAGGTCCTGCATAGGTTTACAGGAGAGTGCATATCTGGCTTCCACAGCCGATGCAAAAAGAGGAATTTAACTTATTAAAGGATCTGTGGTCCTCAGAAGATCAGAGCAAACACATTTCTCAAGAGAAACAGTTTTCTCTCTCACTGGATGTATTTCTTCCATGGGTTCTCATAAAGGAGAATCACTTCCGTGGATAAAGTTATCAAGCACCCCTATGAGATATACAATAGAGATTTTTCTTATTGCAACACGTCTCAATGCAAAGATAGGGAAATATCAACATATTGTTCAGTAAAAGCAATTCCATGAGGAGTCAGAGGAATAGTCCTGATTTAAAGTGTTCTTGGGCTATGACTTATTCCAGCTGGAAAGAAAGACTAGCTGGCTTCCTTGCTCAGCCCCATGATATTGTTCCTATCAGTAACGGCCCTTCTTACCGTTATGATAAGATTTGGCATCAGAGTCCTTGTGCAAACATTTCCAGATAGCCCCTGTCGAGCCATTGAAACTAGCAAATGAGATAAAGCTGATTTGCCACTGCTGATCTAGTGAAATTGATATTTGTGTTAACCTCTGATGAATTCTCTACAAGTAGGTATGTATGTGTGTGTGTATATATGCACATACACACCACACACACACACACACACACAGAATCATGTCACCTAATGATGAGAATACATTCTGAGAAATGCATGGTTAGGGGGTTTAGTTGTTGTGCGAACATCATAGAGTGTACTTACACAAACTTTGACGGTATAGCCTACCGTACACCTAGGCTGTATGGTACAGTTTGTTGCTCCTAGACTACAAATCTGTACAGCATGTTACTGGACTGAGTACTGTAAGCAATTGTAACCCAATGGTAAGTGTGTATATAAACACATCAACATACAAAAGGCACAGTAAAAATATGGTATTAGAATTTTATGGGATCACTGTCTTAAGCAAACGTCTGTTGACGGGAATGTCATTATACAGAGCATGACTATATACACACACATTTATATATTATAGACATTCATATACATATATTGACATATGAACACACATGTATATTTCGATATTCAGTCTTCTGAGTATAATTCAGGGGGTGTTTTCAAATGCTGATGAGGTGTATGGAGTTGTTTTATTCCTACTAAAAATGGCAGCTATGTTTTGGTGAGTCCTTGAGAGGGCATTTTAGAGGTCTAATCTGCTTCCTTCTCCTGCATTGCTGGGATACAGGCTATCGCTTCTGGCAGTTTTAAATGGACCTGCCTCTATCAGTTTCCTCCACCTTTTGAACATTCAAAACTCACACCAGATCAGATTAGACACAGCCAAGATTTGCAATGGCCAGACTTGCATGAAAAGCAAAAGTTCTCAGGGACTGACTAGGTCCTGCTTAATGGACGAATGCTTGGCAGCTCTGTGCAATCCTTACAGCAATCACTTTGCTATTCCTTCTGGAATTTTGTTTGTGTCTGGATACAGCTTGATGATGATGATGATGATGATGATGATTATTATTATTTTGGACACAGTCTTTGTAGCCCAGGCTGGAGTGCAGGTGCACCATCTTGGCTCACTGCAATCTCTGCCTCCCAGGTTCAAGCAATTCTCGTTCGTCAGCCTCTCAGGAGGCTGGGATTAGAGGCACCCGCCACCATACTCGGCTATTTATTTATTTAGTAGAGATGGGGTTTCACCATGTTAACCACGCTGGTCTCAAACTCCTGACCACAAGTGATCTGCCCGCCTCAGCCTCCCAAAGTGCTGGGATTGCAGGTGTGAGCTATCATGCCCGGCCAAGGTTTGTTTTTTAGATAAATGAGATACACTGAACCTTTGTTAATAGTAATAGGTATCTCTTGGTCTCTGAATTCTCACTTTCTGAATTCTTGCTCTGCAAACTCAGGAGCTAAGGGCATTTAGAAAGCGAGGGATATTTTGTAATTTCTTTGTCTTCCTCTATCCCAGTCATCTCTCCTCTGTTTCACACATTGACTCACTCGTCTGCTTGAGAGCCACCAATTGAAAAAATGGGATCTGAGAAGGCAGTTCAGACTCCCTCAGAAGGCCTGCAAATTCCCACGTCCTATTCATCCTATCCCAGCTCTCTTAAGCTGGGAAGGGGGTGGTGTTTTTCAGTTCCATCTATCTCCACCTCTAATTAATTTTAAATTGGCTGCCTGGCAACACTGTTGCTGAACACTTCACATTCCAGCTCCAGCTTCTATTTCTGTTAACTGGAGAATGTTTTGTTTCAACTAATCAGTCCAGCATCCTTTCCAATCAAAACAGCATCCTGGTCTAGGCACAACACCTGTCAATGAAAGGCACCGGTCTGGTTTGCAAATCAGGAAGCACAAGGGGCTCTGTTTTCCCCTGGACACCTAAGTTGCAGAGAAAGCTCCTGAAACACACACACATGCACACACACATATGTGTGCACACACATGCATGCACACACACACCCCCTCAAAACTCCAGAAGGACTTTCAGCCTTTCATTAGTGGCTAGTTGGATTCAATGCCCTTCTTCTCCCCAATTGGCACAGCCTCTACTGCAGAATGCCTCAGCGCTGTTGACATAGCCACGGCTCTCTTGAATAAACAAGAAGCTAGAAGGGAAGGAATGATGGATGGTGCCTGCTTCCTGAGCAACTTAATTTTAACTAATAGCCATGGTAAGCTCACGAGAGACAGAACTTATTCCACTGAACAAACATTTACTGGGAGCCTGTCTTGGGCGGGGTATTCTGCTATGCATTCTGAACCTTGAGATGAATAAGGGAAGGCTCCTTCCTCCAGGGAGTTCAGAGTTGGAAGGAGGAGAAAAATGGGCAAAGTAAGATTTAGGAATGATCAGCTTGGGAGGGCTGATGCATTCATTGCCTTCCCATATTAAACCTACAGTTTCCGGGATGGAGCTGGATATTGAGAAGCAATTGGAAGATGATATTTTTCCATCCTCCTTACAGCACAGATCAGCTAAATGCATCATGGGTCGCACACTCCCAGCAGACACTGGGGCCTGACATTCTAGTGTTGGTCACAGTGACATGAGGAGAGCAAGGGTTTAGGAAAGGGACAAGGAGGGAGGGAGACAGGTGGCCAGTGAGGGAGTCTAACGGCAGGATGATGGTGGGTGGAATTACAGCAGGCCCTGTGGAATGGAGAGAAAGGCCTAGATTCAAGAGACATTTGGGGGGAAGAAGGAAAGATATTTGTGTTTGAATATGTGCCTGCTGAGGAGGAGAACTTTCTACCTTGGTTTCCGGCATGGATGGTAGCACCATTAATTGGGATGTAACAAGAAAAATGTTTCTAAATCTTTGAATCAGTACTTAGCTTATTGGGCTCATTGTATCACCTTTTCCTGGCTTCTGAGACACCACAGAATAAACAGCTTGCTGGGCCAGCTGGTGAGTGTCAGTGAGAGAAACTTCCAGTTTCTTGAGCCAATTAGCAAGTTCCTTAATGCCTTTAATTTGCATCCCTACACCTCCCCATTCACACATTTATTGGATATGAAATTCTTCAAACTGTTTCTTTTTGATAGAAAAGATTCAGGCTGCGTCTCTGCTCTTTCTTTCCCTATTTCCCTGCCTAGTTGGGTGACGAATAATGGATGGTTTCCTAGGGTGAAGGGAAGGGGCAGCCCAGACCTAGAGAGTCTTGCATATACAGAACTTCACTGTCTGGCTTCAACTGATTTCCATCTCTGGGACTCCCCTAAGCAAAGACCAGGGAGGTTTGGGGATTCAGAATCCTTCCAAATCATGTATCTTCCCCTCAAAGGCAGAAGAAATCATACACTCTCCTTATTCGTCTTTAGTGTACTTTGGTAATAATCTCTCCCACATTCTCCAGAATTTACTGGAACCAGAACGGCAAGGCAGCAGAGTGGAGGGAACCTTAGATTATTCAGATAGAATCTTAGTCTCTACTCCATCCTCTACCAGTTCTTTCGAGTCTCCGTTTTCTTATCTGTAGCCCTGTAAACTGGCTATTAATGGCAGCTACAAACAAATCAAAACATAAAGAAACTATGGTTTATTCTCTGAGCTGAATGAAAAAGTGCTCTCTTAATTGCAATGATTTGAAGTTGAACAGGGATCATTGGGACTGAATTAGGATGAATTTAATTATCTCTGTTATATTTGCACTGAAACCTGAGTTCCTTTAGCAATTTTTATTTTTCAGTATTAAAGGTAATGTGGTTAAGGGCAGTACTTTAATAAAAGGTAATTTCCGGGAAATTATGGCACACAGCTATGTCTTTCCACATAATGGCTACATCTTAGAGCTCAGGATGGCTTGCCCCTTCCTTTTTCATTGCTTGGAATTTTTCTCCCCTTCTGGTCCTACCTCCTGTCTCTCATCTTACTGCTAACTGGGAAGATGAGCTTAGATTTCTTCTGACCTTTTCTTTTCTCCCCTCTTACCATCTCTGTAAATTGGTCTTCACTTAATGAAGTGAGGCTTTCATGGTGACTGAACATCTAGCTTATATTTCAGAGGCTCCATTAGGCCAAGGGACAAGTTACTCAACAATATCTCTCATCTAAATCCTTCAAGTGCTGGTGGATGAATAGTAAACTTTGATCACTGAAGTAATACACAAAGACGATTTTTTAAAAATCAGAACAATATCTGTTAGAACTCCCAACTGTCATGGCTGTTGCTGTGAAAATGACTAATATTACCATGAGTGCAATCGCTACTAATCAGAGGGCAGTGTTTGCCAACAACAGAGTGGGAGAATTACAGAGGTTGCTTTGAATATGTGTCTTAGAAAAAAAAAAAAAGAGCAAAGCTCAGTGTAGCATAAGAAGGCTCCCTGTAGGAGTAGATTTAAAAAGCAACAACAAAAGACGATTCCAGCATAGATTCTTTTGAGAACCTCATTCTTTCTTTGACATTCTATAGGTGATAAAAATAACAAAATAACAATTTACAAAACACTCTCATGTATATTTTTAATGCTCAGAACAACTTAATGGGAGCAAAGCACAGTGTTGCAAGCCTGTAGTCCCAGCAACTGGGGAGAATTGCTGGAGGCCAAGAGTTTGAGACCAGCCTGGTCAACCTAGCAAGACTCCATCTCTAAAACAACAAATAAACAAAAATTAAAAACAAAAAACCCAGTGGAGAGAGAGTAGTAATATTCCTGTTTTACAAAAGCGGAGAAGACAAGAGCTTCACAACCATACAGCTACTTAGTGGCTCAGGTAAGGCCTGATTTCTGAACCTGAGCCCCTTGCGCCATACCATGTTGTAAGGACGCTGTCGCAGGGAGACTTCTAGAGGAGGCAGCATTTCCAAGGACACTTCTTTGCTCAAGAACACACAGTGAGTCCCCACTTCTGAGTGCATGCAACCCAAACTGACTTCCAGGAATTACAGCAGAGGTTGTGATTTCCCTGCCCTTGGCCCCCTTTTGTAGAGACCCTACCGTGCTACTAACCCCATTTCTTTGTCTGAAGGCTTTCTCTTGCTGATGCTGGCTGCAGAGCAGGCCAGAAGTGCCAGGGAATTAATGTTCCGCATTCCCAGAACAGCTCTCAATGAATGACTATTGGCAGTTGATGCTTAAGTATGCCAGCTCCTCATCTGAGCTGGGTGTTGTGCACTGTTTCTTATAGTGCCCCAGTAGGATTAGCCTCCATTTACCCTCAGGAGTAGCTGGCTTGAAAATGCACCTCGCAGAAGTTGCCTTCCCTTCCTTGTCTCACTTTCCCACCTCTTCCATCAGTGTGTTCTGGGGTCCCAAATACACATCCTGTACATGATTCTCTGTCTCAGGGTCAGCTGCTGCTTTGTGAAACCCTCTATCTGGCTCCATCTTCTAGCCAACCACACTTGCCATTAGTTCTGCATTGGTTCATTCATTCCCATAGGCTTGGTCTTGCAACTGATGTAGTGATGGAACACCAACAGCGGGGCCTTCTGCCTCTAGGCCTTTCCTTATGCGGTTTTAACCCATGCACTTCCTTCAAGGTTTTGCTTAAGTCCCACTCCTCTGGGGAAGCCTTCTCAGTGACTCACACATAGGTAGACCAACTCACAGGCCTTTTGCAACATTTCCCTGCACTAAACAATGTCATATACTGCCTTGTCCTCTAATTCTTATTTTATCCATACCATTTGTTTTCCCCCAAATGGACTTTAAACATCTGTGTAATCAAGATCATGCTCACAGCTGGTGGTGTGCTGATAAATGTTTAATAACTGACTCTCCGAAAAAATCCGTATATGCACATACATACATTTATGGTAATTTTTTACTGACATACAGGATGTGTAGTACACAATTTACAAATGGTAATAAAAATACACAGTACTTGTTTTTTTTTTTTTTTGAGATGGAGTCTCACTCTGTCACCCAGGCTGGAGTGCAGTGGCGCAATCTCGGCTCACTGAAAGCTCCGCCTCCCGGGTTCACGCCATTCTCCTGCCTCAGCCTCTCCGAGTAGCTGGGACTACAGGCGCCCGCCACCACCCCCGGCTAATTTTTTGTATTTTTAGTAGAGACGGGGTTTCACCATGGTCTCGATCTCCTGACCTCGTGATCCGCCCACCTCGGCCTCCCAAAGTGCTGGGATTACAAGCGTGAGCCACCGCGCCCAGCCCACAGTACTCTTTACTGTGAAGTCTATGTAGTGTATTTGTTTCCAGAGAATGCTTTTGTTGAGTTTTGCCAATCTATGGTTATGATTCAATCTTAATTTGACAACTTAAGTTGCATTCCAATCCAACAACTCTTTTTTTTTTTTTTTGAGATGGAATTTCACTCTTGTCACCCAGGCTGGAGTGCAATGGCACCATCTCGGCTCACTGCAACCTCCACCTCCTAGGTTCAAGCGATTCTCCTCCCTCAGCCTCGTGAGTAGCTGGGATTACAGGCATGTGCCACCACGCCCGGCTAATTTTGTATTTTTAGTAGAGATGGGGTTTCTCCATGTTGGTCAGGCTGGTCTCGAACTCCCGACCTCCGGTGATCCACCCACCTTAGTCTCCCAAAGTGCTGAGATTACAGGCGTGAGCCACCGTGTCTGGCCCATCAACTCTTTACCCAATCAATTTGGTGTTATTAAATCTGATATGTGACTGATATCTGATCTATGATAAAACTATTTCTTACCATCATACAAATTTCATTCAATGAACTGTAATCTGTTTGAGCTTCACTAACCGTCCCAACAACTCTTTACCCAATCAATCTGGTGTTATTAAATCTGATACGTGATTGATAACTGATCTATGGTTACACTGTTTCTTACATCATACAAATTTCATTCAATGAACTATATAACCTCTTTCAGCTTCAGTAATACACGTGATACATTTTCAAGTTTAATTTGCATTATTTATATTTTTTTCCATTACTTTCTTTCATCTACACAATAAACCAAGTGATAAATCAAGCCCTGACTGTAGCATTTGCTGATTTTTTTGGTGTGAATACTCCCACCATGGCTGATTTTCAAGTTACCAAAATGACATAACTGAAAGTGGGGTTGGGACACAATGCATGGTAATACTATTTTATAGTACTCCACCATACAGGTACAATGAATGCATACAAACTCAAAAGCATAGATAGCCAAATGAAAAATAACTAAAAAGTTGTCAGTTATAAATGATTATTCCATTTATTTTTAATACATATTTTAAATCATTAGTTTATATAATTTAATAACTATAATAGTTTTGTTGAATGACTGGCTCACAGAATTCCTGAATGTTTAACAATTGGCTCTTGTGAGCTGGTATGAGCCAGCTCCAGCATATGCTGCATCTACTTTGTAATTCAGATTGTCTAATGTGATTCGGTGCTGCAGTAAAAGCTCTCTGAATACTCGCTGTGTGAGTGAGTGGCTTTGGTTTTCAAAAGAACAGATGACCAAAGAGCTTGAGAAAATAAGGCAGCCTTCAGGCATTTTTTCAGTCAATGTTGTTGCTGAATAAGAGCCTCTCTACCAAGAGGGAGCCCTCCATATCCTCATGAGGTTTGTAGAGTTGGTCCTGGCTCTTTCACTTCCCCTAACTTACATCCCCAAATTTATTGTATTTTTATGTCCTAATTCTATGTCTGACTAGGATCTTAAACTTACTGTTTATATCTGATGTCCAGTATTGTCTTAGGCAACTCCTGGCCTTTGTTACAATACACATTTATGCATAGACTGTCTCTCTCTAACCATGTCAAAGAATAACCTGGCCCAGTCCAGGTGCCAACATGTCCCAGAGTTGAGTTCCAAGGACAGAGCCCTGGGACATTGCAAGATAAAGCGGTCAAGGAGAAGATCCAACAATGGAGACTAACAAGCAAGGAAGGGTGTCCTAGAAGCCACCTGAAGGAAGCATCGTGGTAGAGGGAGGGGGTCTCTGTATCAAGATGATGAGGATCGAGAACTGATCACTGGATTTAACTGTGTCTGGGGGAGGGGGGTCTCTGTTGACTTTGACATGAGTGGGTTTGATAGAATACAGGGGCAGGAGTTTGCTTGGACTAAATTTAAATGAGAATAGAAGGAAAGAATTAGAGACAAAAAGCAGAGACAACTCCAGTGGGTATAGAGTTTTAGAGTTGCAAGACAAAAACGTTACAGAGATGTGTTATACAACATTGTGTATATAGTTAACACTGTGCTATACACTTAAAAATTTAAGAGAGTACGTTTATGTGTTTTTGCCACAATAAAAATATTACTTTCAAATGAAATTAAAATTAAATCATTTAATCCAAATAAAGCGTAGACAACTCTTTTTAAACCTTTTGTAGCAAAGGGGATCAGAGAAATAGCAAAAGCTGCTATAGACTGAATGCCTATGATCCCACCCCCGCAAATGCATATGTTGAAGCCGTAACACCTGATGTGATGGTATTAGGGGGTGAGGCCTTTGGGAGGGTGTTAAGTTTAGATAAAGTAATGAGGATGAAGCCTTCGAGATGGGATTGATGCCCTTAGAAGAAGAAGAAGAAAAACCGTAACTTTCTGTCTCTGCCCTATGAGGATGCAGTGAGAAGGCAGCTGTCTACAAGCCAAGAAGAGAGCCCTCACCAAGCACAAAATCTGCTAGTACCTTGATCTTGAACTTCGGAGCTTCCAGAACTGTGGGAAAGAAAAATCTGTTGTTTAAGCACACAGTCTATGTTTTTTCCTTCTAGCATCCTGAGCAGACTAAGACCATAGCTATCAGGTGGGGTGAGGTCAAGAGAAACTTTACAGTAGGAGAAATAGCAACATGTTTGCCTGGCCAGTGAGAATAATCCAGTTGAAATTGGATGCTATGTTTAATTTTTAAAATTTCATTCTATTGTTAAAAAAAAATTAAAAAGTAGACTTTTGGAGGCCAAGGAGGGAGGACCATTTGAGCCTGGGAGGTTGAGGCTGCAGTGAGCCGTGATCATGCCACTGCACTCCAGCCTGGGTGCAGAAAAAAAACAAGGTAGGCTTGTACAATGAACCACCTTGTCCCCATTCACTCAGCCTCAACAGTTATTAACATTTTGCAATTTTTGTTGTGTTTTCCATCATGTTATTTTCTTTATTGAACACATATTATATGTAAGACTCAATCCCAGGCACTTTACTTATGTTAACTTCGCCCCTACCTTGCTGGTATCTTGCAGAGGGTGATCAACCCCACTTTACTGATAAGGAAACTGATGTTGAAAACAACTAAAGAGAACTTACTTATGCTGGGAAGTGGTAGAGTCAAGACTTTAACTCAGGCTTGACTCTTTCTAGGAAGCTCACGGTAAAATGTAGGCATTCCGTAAATGCGTACTGAATGTCTTTCTACTATGTCACACTGCCTTAGAGGAATTGAAGAGATATGGTGGGCCCACCCCTTATATTGTGGGGTCCAAGATGAGACTACGAAGAGTACAAATGTTGGCCCATGTGTCATATGTCTAAATATTTAGTGGACATAAATCAACCTAACATACCATTAGTTTGTTTTAAGTGAAGTATTTCTATCCTCCTCCCTTGACAAATACACCATCATCAAGCCCAGGAGGACCTGGTTCCCATTTAGAACTCTCATCCTCCCGAGTTTTGTGCCAGAGGTGGGGAGTGAGGACAGCTGACCCCACCCCCTGGGGAGTCCCTTTCTTCCTGTCTCAGCACCGTCCATCCCCTTGGGGTGCCTTGTGTACACTCATGTGGACCCCCAGGCTGCACGTGCAAGCTCCTTCCCCACCTCCCACAAACAGCCACTCCTCAAGCTTTGGGAAGTGCAATCTGGTGGCACATTTGACCCACAGGAGGATGGGCTAGAAAAGAAGCTTGTGAAGACACCGCAAGAGGGCTCAGGGCCATTTGGTCAGGGGATGCTGAAGTCTTGCATAGGCCTATATCCTCTTGGCCTTGTAGAATAGCAAGGGTGAGGCCGAGGGAGGGTCCATATAGGGTCCTATGAAGCCCAGGGCCTTGGGCAGGGGCCTGTTTTTATGAATTTAAGGGAAGTACTGAATCCTCAGTACCATACAGGGCACTATGCCACAGGATGAGAAGGTCTGGTCTCCCCTGGGCTGATAGTAGGGGAAATGATCAAGTAATTAAAGCCACCAATCACCTCATTGTTTTGCTGCTCCCTTATCATAACCAAGGACCTTGGCTGTTTACAATGTGTATTTTCCTTTTTCTTTGCAACTGGGACACTGGGATAACCAATGATATTGCACTTCTGAGATGGAGGTTATGTTTTTCATTGTGAATCAGCTAGGATTCTGGTTTGAACACTGGTCTTACTGGGTGGTACAGTTGGTGTACAGTGGTAGGTTACTGCAAACCAGTTCCGGGTCCCTGCCTGTGGGATGATAGTAAATGTTTGCCTATAGTGGTTACAAGCAAGGCTGCGTGGGTTCAGATCCCTGCTGTGCCACTTAGTAGCAATGTGACTCTGGGAAAGTTATTTCTCTATTCTTTTGCTTCATCTATTAAAATGGGGATAGCAATTGCATCTTACAGGGTTGTTTAAAGATGTAATATCATAATGCTCTTAGCACAATGCCTGGCATATAGCACATATTGAACAAATGTCTAATAATAATGATGATGCACTGACAATTTTGAGAAGTAGTAGCTTGACTAATGTCAATGAGATTTCTTTAATGCAGGGCTTCTCAGAGTCTTTTAAATGTTTTGATGCCCAGTGTATTCTTTTCTTTTCTTTTCTTTTTTTTTTTTTTTTGAGAAGGAGTCTCGCTCTGGTTCACTGCAAGCTCCACCTCCCGGGTTCACGCAGTTCTCCTGCCTCAGCCTCCCAAGTAGCTAGGACTACAGGCGGCCGCCGCCATGCCCTGCTAATATTTTTTGTATTTTTAGGAGAGACGGAGTTTCACTGTGTTAGCCAGGATGGTCTTGATCTCCTGACCTTGTGATTTGCCCACCTCGGCCTCCCAGAGTGCTGGGATTACAGGCGTGAACCACCACACCCGGCCGCCTAGTGTATTCTTAGAAAGTGATTCTGTATAATGAATTTCTGAACTACTAGGATTCATGTTTGTGAAACATACCCTGAGAGGCTCGTTTTTTAGCTTTAACTGGACATCTGTGAAATGTCCCTTCACGAGAAAAAGAGCAGCTGCCATTTCCCAAGTTTTCATTTTCTCTTTTCTCAAAGCAGGCATGCTATCCGTGCTTACACATCAGGTTCTGGGACCCTAGTCAGAGTCTTAGGGAATCAAGTAGGACTTCAGGGATGCCTTTTTCCCTTATGAAAATAATTCATATGTTTGCAAACAATATTCCAACTCTAATTGAATTTCACATTAAAGGGCATTCTTGTTTTCTAAAACGAAATGAGAAGTTGCCTAAAACTGCCCTCTCTAGCAGTTTGGCTGTTATCACATTCTTGAAAAGTGGTTTCAAACTGAATTCTTCTACAGGCCTGTGGTGTTCCCACAGGAGCCATTCTTAGGAGGCAAGAAGGGAGGGCGAGCAGGCTGGACTGGGTTGAAGGGCAGGAATGTATGCAGGCATGGAAAAATTCAGAGCCCCAGTGATGTCGGTTCAAATCCCAGGTCCTCCACTGAGCAGATATGTGATCTTGGACAAGCTCCTGAATCTCTCTGAACCCTTGCCCCCTTACCTACCAAAGTTTGATTGGTTGTGGGTGGATTGCAGGAGAAGATGCAGGCAGAATGCTCAGCACTCAGTAGCTCAAGAGAAGTCTTTTTTTTTTTTGAGACAGAGTCTCCCTCTGTTGCCCAGGCTGGAGTGCAGTGTTGCAATCTCAGCTCACTGCAACCTCTGCCTCCTGGATTCAAGTGATTCTCCTGCCTCAGCCTCCCAAGTAGCTGGGATTAGAGGCACACACCACCATGCCTGGCTACTTTTTGTATTTTTAGTAGAGACAGGGTTTCACCATGTTGGCCAGGCTGGTCTCGAACTACTGACCTCAAGGTATCTGCCTGCCTAGGCCTCCCAACATGCTGGGATTACAGGCATGAGCCACTTCACCTGCCAAGAAATCTTTACAATCCTTACTGCAGAGAGGCAAGGAAAAGAAGTGCAGAGGAGGTAAGATTTAGAAGCAATATACAGCTTATCACAGAATATCATCACCTAATTTTCAAAAACTGTTTAAATATAAGTTTTTGTCTTTCATGTCTTACTGTGTGACTTCGGGCAAGTGACTTTACTCCTCTGTGACTCATTTTCTTCTGTAATCCATAGGGATAAATAATAACCTCTACTTCTTATGGTTATTGTGAGGATTAAATGAAATACAGTCCTTACAAAATGTTTAGGACAGTGTCCAGTAGATGGTCAATGTTCAATGTGTGTTGGTTATTATCATCATTGCTGTATGTTATTGTCATATTATTATCATCCTTTATCCACATCCCGCTACTTCTCTTTCCTCCTACTCAATTCCATTCTCCTTTTCCTGTCTTTTTTTTGTTTTTGAGACGGGGTCTTGCGCAGTCACCCAGGCTGGAGTGCAGTGGCGCCATCTGGGCTCACTGTAAGCTCTGCCTGCCGGGTTCATGCCATTCTCCTGCCACAGCCTCCCAAGTAGCTGGGACTACAGGCACCCGCCACCATGCCTGGCTAATTTTTTGTATTTTTAGTAGAGATGGGTTTCACTATGTTAGCCAGGATGGTCTCAATCTCCTGACCTCATGATGTGCCCATCTTGGCCTCCCAAAGAGCTGAGATTGCAGGCGTGAGCCACCATGCCCGGCCTCCTTTTCCTGTCTTGAGCCACTGAGAGGTCATGGCGATCAGACAATGAGCACCTCTTCTTCTGCAGATTCAGGAAGTGTTCTTGGCTTTTTCTAAACTCCAACAGGGCCTACGTTTTTTTTTTTTTTTGGGGGATGGAGTCTTGCTCTGTCGCCCAGGCTGGAGTGCAGTGGCGCAATCTCGGCTCACTGCAAGCTCCGCCTCCCGGGTTCACGCCATTCTCCTGCCTCAGCCTCTCCGAGTAGCTGGGACTACAGGCGCCCGCCACCACGCCCGGCTAATTTTTTGTATTTTTAGTAGAGCCGGGGTTTCACCGTGGTCTCGATCTCCTGACCTCGTGATCCGCCCGCCTTGGCCTCCCAAAGTGCTGGGATTACAAGCGTGAGCCACCGTGCCCGGCCTCCAACAGGGCCTATTATCTGTAATCATGAAGAGTCTTGTGATGGCTTTTTTTTTTTTTTTTTTTTTTGAGACAGTACCTCGCTCTTGTCCCCCAAGCTGGAGGGCAGTGGCGTTATCTTGACTCACTGCAATCTCTGCCTCCTGAGTTCAAGAAAGATTCTCCTGCCTCGGCTTCCGGAGTGGCAGGGATTGCAGGCACTCACCACCACGTGTGGCTAATTTTTTTGTAATTCTCGTAGAGATGGAGTTTCACAATCTCAGTCAGGCTGGTCTTGAACTTTTTTTTTTTTTTTTTTTTTTTTTTTTTTTTTTGAGACGGAGTCTCCCTCTGTCGCCCAGGCTGGAGTGCAGTGGCGCCAACTCGGCTCACTGCAAGCTCCAACTCCTGGGTTCACGCCATTCTCCTACCTCACCCTCCCGAGTAGCTGGGACTACAGGTGCCGGCCACCACGCTCGGCTGATTTTTGTATTTTTAGTAGAGATGGGGTTTCACCGTGTTAGCCAGGATGGTCTCAATCTCCTGACCTGGTGATGCACCCGCCTCGGCCTCCCAAAGTGCTGGGATTACAGGCGTGAGCCCCCATGTCCTGCCCTTGTGATGGCTTTTCTATCATTGCCTGAAGTGGATATTTCAATGTTTCACTGCCACTCTCTGCTTTTATTATGATTCTCTCTAAACAGGCACTAAAATGATGGATGGTGAGAAATACAGCTAAGGGCTTTTGGTTTTGATAGACCACAACTGCCTAGCTCAGGGGCAAACCTAGCACTTGGCACCACTCCTCCCTGAAGCTATAGGGGAGGAGGAGAACTATGAAGTTTTGGGTACTGAGCTCGTAAATTAACTGTTGGGGATATTAAACTGAACATGATGTCTACACCTGCTTTTAGGAAGCTTACAGCTTTATGGAAAATATGGACGATAAAAAAAATTACATCTTTGTGTTGGAAGTAATAGAGTGCTGGGAGTACATAGGAGGGACTTGAGCTGGGCATGGGGTGTCCAAGAAGTGAGAGCAAAACAGAGACCTAAAGGATTATGCAGCAATGGACCTAAGGCAGGCCTTTGGTGCCTAGGGCTACTGAGAGAGGTTCTGCCTGGATATTGATTTCTTTATATAGCCTCATAGCAAAAAATTCTGAATGTTTTGAGATTTTCCCCAGTTGTCTTGTACCAGGTTGTCAAACACAGACATAGCCAGGGTTTCTGCACACAAGAGACCAGCAAAAGTGAGCTCTATGCCTGGTGGAATCTGCCCTTCAGGCCATCGTATTGTCAGCCAACTCTGTGGCATTGGAGTCCAGGGAATAAGTATGGGGCACTCACTCCGAGAGGTGATTGTGCACATCCCTTCCCAATTCTCTATTCAGTGTCGTCATGTTGATAACTTGTTATTGGTCATGATGGGAGTATTTACAGCGTGGAAACTGGCAAATGCTACACAGCAGGGCTGGTTTTTTTTTTCCCCCTAGGGCTGGTTGTTAAAATATTTACCAGCATTTCCCTGTGTAGACCTCCAATTGGGAGTTTTCTCTGCTGCCTCCTGCAAGATGTAACCAACTTCATAGGTCCCTATATCTTATCCCATGGAAGAAATTGAATCCACTGTATTGAACACCTCTTCTACATCACTTTAAATCTTCTGGGCCCTTTTATACCCTAGCTGCTGTTGCCAGGGCCATTTCCACACAGACTTTGATCAACTTCATGCATATGGAAGATGGCAGTTCCTTGGGGCCTACCTTAAGCTCTGCTTCACCCAGAGGTATCTCTGATGTGAGAGAGGGCAGCCCGCTTACATGCATGCACAACCCTAAAATACTGGGAGTTGGTGCTTTGGGGCCACCCTTGACTGATGGGGAGTGACCGTCAATGACATATGCATCCACCCTTAGTTTTTCAGGAAGACAGTTTTGAGTTGCATTTCCTTAGTTTTCCCAGGGAGTGGGATCAAACACCAGTCACTCACAGCAGTAGCTGCCTTTGATAACCCATCCTTCCTTCATTTTCCAAATGTTCTTCTTCTCCCTCACTTTTTGTCTCTGGGATCATTTCTCAAATAAGTTCCTGCACATAAGTCTGTAGCCCAGGCTCTGATTTGAGGTGATCCCAAGCTAAGTGTTGACATCTGTCCATCAATCATATGACTGTCCTATTGTGCAAGTCACAGTGTAAAATGGTAAGTATGCTGGTGATGGAGAACCAGGTCAAGCACAACATCGTCTTTGAAGCCTTGCCTGGTTTTTCCCAGACCTGGTGATGTTTTGCTTCCAAAGGAGCTCTGAAAGCACTCCACATTGCACTGTAATTATCAAATGAGTTCAAACATCAAATCTCTCTCCCTCCAGGCTCTCAACATTAAGACAAAGGGGCTTTGCTGTCCTCACCTTACAATATCCCCTAGCACAGAGTAGGTGACAAACTTTTTGATGAGTGAATAAAGAAGGTACTTTAGAGAACTTTTAAGCACATCTGGGAAGAACCATTAATTTAACACTCATTACTGGGGGGACAGTGGTGAAATGAATTCCTGATGTGAGCCAAGGCCTTCCAAAATTCATGAGTGATGGTGAGGGGAACCTCAAATGTCAAGGAAGGTTTGGGTAAAGAAACCTAAAAAAATTAGTCGAGGAAAAGTAAAAAATTAAGTCTGCAGTAAATATAAGCCTAAACCTCCTAGATCTGACAGAACGCTTGGAATGTCAAGGAGAGATGCAGTAGCTATTGACTCTTTTTAATGACTATTTTTTAGGACCATGTTTCTCAACGCGCGGGCCTATGATAAGCCTATAAACACTTCAGAGGACGCACAAACATAGGTGATGAAAGAGACAGTGAGTCATATTTGCAAAGCAAATACCATGTGATGCTGTAACACAACAAACCTACATTGCAGCTAATGATATAAACAGAATAATGATTCAGGGAAGGCTGCCAACCTAGAAAATAAAACATGGAACATCAACCTGTGAATAATGGTACAACAGAGGACACTTAAAAACAGCAGCTAGGTGGGAACCAGAAGCAGGAAAACAATCACATAAAAATGGATCTGAACAGAAAAATGATCTCAGCAGAGGTGGCAAGGCTACTCTATGTTTGCACTCAGAAGCTACCTTCAGGGAACTTCTGAAAAAACCTCCTTGTCAAATTTTTACGTGTAAAAAGTAAGGTTGGAATCTTGGCAAACAGAAAAGGTCAGCGAGAATAACTTCAGGCATCTCCTCTCAGCTATTGCTTTTTCTTTCTTGATTTTGCTTCAAATTCTTTTTTTCTTTGAAGACAATCAAGTTATGCCAACAAATTTAATACGCTTCAAATTCTTTTCTTCCTTGAAGAAAATCAAGCCATGCCAACAAACGTAATGTTCTCATTTTTCTTTTAGCCATAGGAAAATTATTGCAAGATTTGGTTCATCTAAAACATTCAATTTTCTTTACAGGTTGCCAACAAGAGGCATACAAATAATGCCCAATATATTGATGGGTAGGGGATATTTTATAAGGATCTTTCATAACCACATTAGGCAGATTTGAATTCCTCTTACTTGACATCAGTATTTCCTATGAACCTCTGTCCTTATTGAGCTTGGAACATTGTATTTTAATCATTGGTTTACATTTCTCCTTTACCGCCAGTTGTTTTTTTCTTTGAGGTATTTTGATTTTCTAGCTCTTCAGGGCCTTGTCCCAGGCTTGGTAAGTAGTACGTGTTCAGTGAAGACAAGTAGGCTTACAAATGAATGAAAACAATGAAGTGCAACTATGTGTAAATTGAAAAAAAAAAAATTTCTTACATAAAAATATGGGTCAAGGAAGGAATCCATATGCTGCCCAAACAATATTTAAAGCACATTTCTTGGCCCAAAGTTCTTATATGAGTTAGAAAAGAAAGAATGCTCTAAATCTCTCCCTAGGGAATATAGGAAATGTTATAGATTGAACGATTTTTCTCCCTAATTTCATATGTTTAAGCCCTGAACCCCAATGCAATGGTTACAGTATTTGGAGATGGAGGCTTTGGGAGGCACTTAGGGGTTAGATGAGGTCATAATGGCTGGCCCCCATGATGGGATTAGTGCCCTTATAAGAAGAGACTCTACAGAGTGGGGACCGTGTGAGGACACAGTGAGAGGGTGGCTGTCCACAAGCCAGAGACAGCCCTTACCAGGAATCAAATTAGCTGACACCTTGATCTTGAAATTCCCAGTCTCCAAAACTAAGAAGCAAATTTCTATTGTTCAAGCCACTGAGTCTATGATATTTTGTTATGGCAGCCTGGAAAGACTAATACAGGATGGAAATAAAGCAATAAACAAAAAATCCTGTTAAAATTAAAAGCCGTTGTAAAAAAAGCAGGATATAAATGGAACCTTAGAATAGACAAACCACATGGATACACCAATGGTGCCTTTAATGGAAAAAAAAAAGCAAATCAGTAACACCAGGAATAAGATAGAGTGGTGTAAAATAATACAGAAGCGTTTCTTTTTTGATGGGGGAATATGGTTATTCCTTTTCGGTTGTTAGGCTGTTGCCAAAGTCATTTTGGTTTTTGCCATTAAAAGTAATGATAGAGGGCCGGGCGCAGTGGCTCATGCCTGTAATCCCAGAACTTTGGGAGGCCAAGGCGAGCGGATCACAAGGTCATGAGATCGAGACCATCCTTGCTAACCCGGTGAAACCCCGTCTTTACTAAAAATACAAAAAATTAGCTGGGCGTGGTGGCAGGCACCTGTAGTCCCAGCTACTCGAGAGGCTGAGGCAGGAGAATGGCATGAACCCTGGAGGCAGTCCTTGCAGTGAGCCAAGATCACGCCACTGCACTCCAGCCTGGATGACAGAGTAAGACTCTGTCTCAAAAAAAAAAAAAAAAAAAAAAAAAGGAATGAGAGAAACTGCAAAATTACTTTAGCACCAACCTAATAATTTTAAAATCAAGTGGCATTGAATGATTACTTCTAAAAATAGAAAACACCCAAGGTGATCTCCAAATCAGAATTTCCAAGTGTAGATAGGGTGGTTGTACCCAATTTCTCTGTAAGATATTTGGGCCTGTGATTTTTCCATTTTTGTATACCCTGGTCCAGTCCAATGCTTGGCTTAGAATAAGTCTTCAGTAACTAGTAGTGCTATTATTATTTTTAGTATCTATTATAGGTGTTATGTATATTAATTTTTACCCTCAGAAACTAAGGATCAGGAAGACTGTATTATATGTACTAACTACCTATTGCAAAGTCTATTTCCAAAATTATTTCAAGAAGCAAATGCATTTTTAAGCGTTGGACTCCACATGAAAAAGAACAACCAAAAGCAAGTCAGAGGTAGAGCTTACATAGCAGGGGGAAATATCATATTTTCTGTGTGCTTGTCATATGCTGTATCTATTGTAATTCGTCCCAAATTTACAAGTGAGAAAACTCCAGTTCAGTGAGGGTAAGTTTCTTGGCAAATTCTCATTTACTAAATGAGATCTGAGACTAAACCCAGGAGATGTCTATTAAAAACAAAGATGGACTATTCTCAAGGAAATTTTTAAGAAAGGGAATGCTGCACATTGAAAGCATTATCTACTATGAGAGTGTAAGGTATAATCTTTTTATTCCTTTTTTTCTTTTTTCTTTTTTTTTCGGACGGAATCTCCCTCTGTCGCCCAGGCTGGAGTGCAGTGGCTCCATCTTGGCTCACTGAAATCTCAGCCTCCCGGGTTCAAGTGGTTCTCCTGCCTTAGCCTCCCGAGTAGCTGGGATTACAGGAGTGGACAACCATTCCCAGCTAGGTTTTTGTGGTATTTTTAGTAGAGATGGGGTTTCACCATGTTGGCCAGGCTAGTCTCGAACTCCTGACCTCAGGTGATCCACGCCCCCTCCCCGCCCCGCCCCACGCCATCGACCTCCCAAAGTGCTGGGATTATAGGCATCAGCCACCATGCTCGGCCTTTTTATTCCATTGATTGATTGATTGATTGATTGATCGATTTTCTTTTTAGCACTTCTTCTGGTAGGGGCCATCCTTGTCTTGTACAGCTTGTTGAGGGTCTTACATTGTTTTACCAAATATAATATTGTTTGGCATTTAAATTCCCTTTTAAAGTAGTTAAACTGGTTTTGATTTTAATTCTATTTTAAAGCATTTATTGGGTTAAGAAAAAAACTTAGTGACTGGATAAAAAATAGCTGCTGAATTTCATCAATTGCCTTGGCATCTACCCAGATAACTACTCAATGTTTTTATGGTAATGTGATAAATTATATAAAAAACCCCATTCACTGTTGTCCCCTGACATATACAGGTGAGGTTAATTACTCAGAAGTGAATATTACCATGCATTTCTTATTCCATCCATGGCCTTCTGCTCCTTTTTGGCTGATTAGAACCAAGGATAAAGAAAGGAATAGGATGAGCTCATCAACCAGTAATGTCTAGGGCTGTGTATGCTTTTTTGTTTTCTAATAGAATTTTAGTAAATTATACATAAACCCAAAAAGTTTAGATTTTTAAAATACCAGCACATTGGAAGACCTGAAATAACTGGTGTTTATATCATGTGAAAACACTGCCACAAACAAATCAGAGTTAGGAAAACGGTGAATGACTTTGGACTGAAAAACTGTGGCTGATAGCTTCTCTAAATGCCTGTTAAGACAGCCACTTCCTCGGCAAACCATAAATGCGGTGAAAATTATCCTGAGAAACAGCAAGAACAAGATCACGACTGACAGCTGTTCTTGAAATTGGTATCTCTTCTTGCTCTGCCCGCTTTGGTTGCGCTGAACATTGGTTAGGTTATTTCAGGTTGGGGTGAGGGTGACCCACAGTGGTTCATTTAATTTAACGTCTCTGAGTGGGAGTGGGATGTTGTGCTGAGAGAGATCTGATGCCAAGTGGGATTGATTAGTGATGTCTGCCATGGAGTGGAGAAGGAAGTGCTGATGGCCTGCAAACCTGGGAGTTAGAACCACATTGTGTCTAAAGAGAAATATATTCCACCTGCTCTGATAGGAGAATAAGTAAGAGGCATTTGATAGGACCCGGGTAACAATTCTTTTGAATGATTCTGTGACTATGGAGGAAAACCAGCAAAAAATGCATTAAATACTAACTAAAAGGTAAACTACGGGCCGGACGCAGTGGCTCACGCCTGTAATCCCAGCACTTTGGGAGGCCAAGGCGGGCGGATCACAAGGTCAGGAGATCAAGACCATCCTGGCTAACATGGTGAAACCCCATCTCTAATAAAAAATACAAAAAATTAGCCGGACGTGGTGGCAGGCGCCTGTAGTCCCAGCTACTCGGGAGGCTGAGGCAGGAGAATGGCATGAACCCAGAAGGCGGGGCCTGCAGTGAGCTGAGATCATGCCACTGCACTCCAGCCTGGGCGACAGAGCAAGACTGTGTCTCAAAAAAAAAAAAAAAGTAAACTACTGGTCACACACCTACCACCATCTTGTTTGTATATCTCAACATCAGCCCCACCTCTGAGCTCTCTGGCCATTACCTGCCGTGTCTTCTCCCATTCCACTCCTCATTCACCCTTTGAACTTGATGCTTGCCAGCCATGAACTTCCTCGCCCTTGCTCTGTCAACAATGCTGAACCAAAGCAAATGCCTCTTGCATTTTGCTGTGACTGTGTCTCTGCTTAGAAAAGCATCATAACATTCCCTTAATTTGCTCATAAAGGCTCATGAGCAGACTTGGGGCATTTATAATGACAACTGGTTGCAGGGGAAGTGGTGGTCAGAGAGGGAAAAGATATATGGGAGTAAAGCCAGGAATGGGGTGCAGTCTGACAATAACAATGGTTTTGTTTGGGGTGGCACAATTATGGGCAATATTTTTTGCCTTTTTTTCTCTTTTCTCTTTTTTTTGAGACAGAGTCTCACTCTGCTTCTGAGGCTGGAGTGCAGTGACGTGATTTCAGCTCACTGCAACATCTGCCTCCCAGGTTCAAGGGATTCTTGTGCCTCAGCCTCCCAAGTAGCTGGGACTACAGGCAGCTACCACCACGACTGGCTAATTTTTGTATTTTTGGTAGAAATGGGGTTTCACCATGTTGCCAGGCTGGTCTCAAACTGCTGACCTCAACTGATCCGCCCGCGTTGGCCTCCCAAAACGCTGGGAATATAGACACGAACCACCTTACTCGGCACTTTTTTCCTATTTTCTAAATGTTGTATATTGTAGTTATATATTTGTATCTTATTTTAATTGCAAGAGAAAATTATGCTGGGAGAAAGGGCAAAATAAGCACATAAGCAAACACACAAATACACGGATATACACAAACACACACATACTCATATGATCTCCGGAATAAGGAATGTGGCTTGGATTCCCAGCTCTACTACCTTGTGCAAATTACCTTACTCAGTCTATGTTTATAAGACACACATATCTGTGTAATGAACATAACATCTTTCCTGCCTATCTCTGTGGATTTACTATGGGGCTTCACCCCCACAAAGGCAAGTAAATGCTGTGCAAATAGAAGGTGTAGAGTCAGGTATAGCCTCTTTGAATTGTCACCTCTGTACTTCCCAGCACAGCCTTGCGTATGGTGTAGCTTGGGAGGTAAACATGCTCGTGTTGAGTATGTCCAACTGCCAAACAATAAAAATGCAATGAAATTGGAGCCTAACTAGTTGGTAATTTGTAGCCATTTGGGTGAGGCTGAAAGGGAGGTGGTGAGGCTCAAGTACCGGACTTAAAGTCAAGCGAATCTGTGCTACTACTTAGTAGAGTTGTGTGTCTTGGAGAACACATCCTCTGTCCTCATCTCAGTCTTCTTATCAACCCTGGAAAGGTTGGGTGAGCATCACGTGGTTTTCAGCTCCTGATCTTGGGAACAGAGCTCAATCACCACATCCCCATCCTCACTCAGTTGGTGTCGGTTGAGCAAACTAACTGAATGATAACACGTGTGAATGTGCTAGGGAAGCTATGAAAATGACACACATTTTGGAAGGGAAGTGGAAAGGAAGAAGCAAGCTCAAGTTGTATCAAGCACCCACTCTGTGGCATTTCCACACACAGCATTCAGTTTACAGCTTGCACACTGCTTGCAATAGACTTTGAAACAGTCAGGAAGAGCAAAAGTTACAGATGCAGAAAGGTTTGAGACGCAGTGTCACCTGTCTAGTCACAGAAGGTAGGAACTGATGAACCAGGGTGTTCAAGCCCATCTCTCCACTGCAAATCAGGATGCCTCTAAACAGGGAGATGGGGCAACCAGGTTGAAGAGCTCAGGACAAAGTCATCGCCGCTCCTGGAGGGGTTTGAGGCCTTGGTGACAAGCACAGCTTCAGTTAAGAGCCAGTCTGAGAGTTGAGTTTTGGCTCTACCACTTTTTGTCTGTGTAACCTTGACCAGGTCACTTAATGCCCTAAGCCTCGGTGCCCTCATCTGTAAAACGGGGGCAATAATAGTTCTTTCCCTACAGGATTGCCATGAGTCTTGATGAGCTAATGCATGTAAAGTGCTCAGCACAGTGCTTGGCTCTGGGCAGATATCACACTTTAGCCATGATTGCTACTTTGTCATTTGTCCATGGCTCTGCAGGCAGCTGCTCACTTAGAGTTTATTAAATGACTAACTGGAGCGTGGCACTTTCCTGGCAGAACCTCCCAAAACAAGCTAACAGTTTAGTAATCAGAGACTAGGAGGTTGGAGGGTTAGAGGAATGCAAACACCAGCATGTGTTTATCATTTGTGCTGTTCAGAGCTTCTGTTCCATAAAGCAGCTCCCACAGTTGCCTTTGGAAATGAGTAGAAGCACGAGGAAAGGTCACTGGTAAGCCTGTTTGCACCACAGCAGTAGCACATCAGGGAGGAAACCAGCTCTGGGAGGTTTGACTGCAAGGTGATGGAAAGACAGGGCCCCACCTAACCCACCCCTTCTGATCTGGTAACAGGCTGGCTCGTACTGGGTGCCAGGGCATGCCTTAAGCCCTGCACGCACAGCCTCATGATGTTTTCACAGCATCCCCACAGAGGAGGCCCTGCTATCATCCTCAGTTCACAGATAGCAAAAGCAAGGCTTAGGAAAGAAGTGAAGCTACTCTCTCAAGAAATCACAGCTATAACTGGAGGAGGGTGGACTTGAACTTAATCTGGAGTTTGCCCTTTTGACCCTCATGCAAAATTTTATCTCTTTAGCCCTTTATAATTTGCAAGGCATCTCCCGTTTTCGATTGTATGTGACTCACAATTTGTTATGGATATAACTGTGTCCCTCCCCTCTTTCCCAAATATTTATATGTTGAAATCCTAACTCCCAGCAACTCCACCACAGCCTTATTTAGAAATGGAGATTTTGGAGATGTAATTAGTTAAGATGAGATTATACTGAAGTAGGGTGGGCCCTAATCCAATACTAGTGTTCTTATAAAGTGGGGGAATTTTGGAGATAGATGCCCACAGAGGGAATGCCTTGTGAAGATGAAGGCAGAGATAGAGGTGATGTGTCTATAAGCCAAAGAACGCCAAAGATTGCCAGACCTAAGAGAGATGCATGAAACAGATTCCTTTGTGACCCTCAGAAGGAACGGACCCTGCAGACACTTTGATCTTTACACTTCCAGCCTCCAGAATGGTGAGACAACACATTTCTGTTGTGTAAGCCTCTTGGTTTGTGGTACTTTGTTACAACAGCCCTAGCAAACTCATACACAACTGTTTTGGAAATAAAGTCAGCTGTTCCTATGTTATAGGGGAGGAAGAGGAGGAAGAGAAAAATGAAGTGCGACAGGACAAACCGCTAGGAAGTGGAAGGGTTAAGAAACCCAGTTTGGGCTGTGCACAGTGGCTCACACTTGGAATCCCAGCGCCTGGGGAGGCCGAGGCCGGTGGATCACCTGAGCACACGAGTTCGAGACCAGCCTGGCCAACATGGTGAAACTCCGTCTCTGCTAAAAATACAAAAATTAGCTGGGCATGGTGGCTGGCGTCGCCTATAACCCCAGCTACTCGGGAGGCTGAGGCAGGATCATTGCTTGAACCTGGGAGGCAGAGGTTGCAGTGAGCTAAGATTGCACCATTGCCCTCCAGCCTGGGTGACAAGAGTGAAACTGTCTCGAACACAAAACAAAACAAAACAAAAACCAAAACCAGTTTTTTGGACCAAGTATTTGCCCCATCCAATCAGAGCTGCTTCTGCACATTATAATATGCCTCGTGTCAGCAGAGTGGTTTACAGTGTACAAGAGTTCACCACATATGGACTTAATTGATTGCATAATAATCATAAATCCTATGTAATAACAAGGAACATGGTAGTATCCCCATTTCTAATGGAGGAAACTGATGCTCAGACCGGAGTGTGGATTCCAGAGGTGGGAGTAGTGGTAATATCCACAGCACATTTATCTGCGAGGATATGACCTTTTACTCATGCATTATCTGATTTAAATGTATGTCCCAGGATTCATGAATCTTGGTCTGCAGCACAGTTATCTATTTAGTCTAGCAAATGAAGAATCTGTGATTAACATATCAGTACAGATATCTTGGAAAAATCTTGAAATTGGTCCTCTGTTGCCTTTTTGCAAATAAGATATATAAAGTAATTTCTCCATCAACCTCAAAGGCAAATAGAAACTTTCCAGTCTTTGGAAACAGCAGAATCCTGGTCTGTGTCTTTTAAAACACAGCCAAGGGCAGTGTGAGTTGACTCTGTCCCCGGCTCACAAGGAAATCCAGTTTTGTGAAGTATTTTCATCCGAATGACAGGCGTAAAGGCAAGGACGAGCATTTTCTTTGTAACAGGAATGTATTCAGAGCTGAGCTCCCAGACTCCTAACAAGGAGTGCTGAGCTGTGAATAAGCCTAATCCTGCAACACGCTGGTCTCCTGGTGTAGATGAAGTTGTCTGCTTAGAACCTTGATGGGAGATGCTGCACCAGGGTGATGAAAATGCATGCCCTGAGGCCCCAGAAATCTTTTGAAGGGCATATCCTGTGTTCTCCTCCCTTGGCACCTTGCCAAAGAGTCCCTGACCTCGAATATCTCAACTCTCTGGGGAAATGCATTTGCAATGCCCTGTAATGGCAGCTAACTTTGAGCACTTACTCTCTGTCAGTCATTAAGCTAAGTAACTTTTGTGCATTAGGTCATTTAATCCCTCCAAATAGAAACCGAAGGAAGGTAGCATTATTCTCTCCATTTTTCACAGGAAATTGCCCGTGCACATGTCAATGATGGAGGCAAGCCCGTGGGATCTAAAAGAGGTACCTCCTAACTCAGGGTTGGGGTAATGGCAAGAGGGAGGAATGGTTTTGCCGAAGAGTCGACACCAGGGCTGAGTCTTAAAAGGTGACCAGGAATTTTGCAGAAGGACAAGGCTGAGGGAAGGGCATGCAGGCCAAGTTAACAACTGGAACAGAGGCAGGGAGGCACAGACTCAGGTTTCTGAAAACCACAGTGGTCCAGTAAGGCCAGAGTGATGGGTATATTCCGGCGGTTGGCGCGAGTTCCTCCTATCCCGTTTCCTCTCCCCTCCATTCAAAGTCAGCCTCCCCATCACTCTGTGCTCAGCCTGATGAACCTTTTTTCTGCCCTTGAATGTGCCAACCTCCATCTCTCTCTCCAACTTCCAGGCCTTTGCCCAGGCTGTGGCACAGGCCTGGGTCTCACCCCTGCCCAGCTCTCTTCCTCCAGGCTTCGTTTCCTGCTTATATAATTGTCTGACTGTTCACTTCCACCATCCTGGCTGCCCCTGAGCATACGCCCAGGCTTTCTCACTTGCAACTGTGTTTGCAAAGCCCGGCCCGGTGCTTGGTGTGCAGCAGGCAGGCACTCTGTAAGCATTTGTTGAGTGGTATTAGTGGTATGTATTAGTTTCCAGTTGTTGCTACAATAAATTACCTCAAATTTAGGTAAAACTACAAAAATTTATTCTCTTACAGTTCTGCAAATCAGAAGCCTGAAATTGTCTCTTTAAGGCTAACGTCAAGCCAGCAGGGCTGGCTCCTTAATTTCTGTGCCTTTTCTGGCTTCTGCAGGCTCTTCCCATTCCCAGTATCACATCACCCTTCTTCCTCTGCTTCTGTCATGGCATCTGCTCCTCTGACTCCAACCCTCCTGCCTCTCTCTTACACAGGCCCTTGTGATTGTATTGGGTCCATCTGCATGATCCAGGGTAGTCTCCTTGTCTCAGAATCTTTCATTTAGTCACACCTGCAAGGTCCCTTTTGCCATATGAGGCAACATGTTCAAATATTCTAGGGATTAGGATGTGGACATCTTTAGGGGGCCATTATTCAGCCTGTCACAGATGTATACACCGAGGCAGAGCTGTGCCTTAATTTCTTTGGTCTGTTGGGCAGCTCAGAGCAGAGCTGGGTGCAAGGGCGTGGCAGGGCCTGGGGGCGTGATGGTGCTGGTAAGTTTGAGCTGCCGAAAACACATGAGACTACGGCCAGCTGGGAGAATGTACGTGGAAATCGGAAATGTGTGTGTGTGGGCAAGTGGCTGGGGTGATTATGTTGAACTGAAAAATTTACAATTCCACTTAAGGGAAAGAAGTCATGCAGGAAGGAAAAAATGAAGGGTAGGGACCTACAGCAAACACAGCAGTTGCTTCTGGAGCCCCATTTTGCTCATCTGAAAACTGGGAGAACGGACCAGTTGGGATGGTTTTCTGAGGTCACACAGCTAGGATATTAATAAGGATTGAGGCCAGGGATCCAGAGATTCTAAGGCTGTGCGTCTTCCCATCTCCCAAGTTCCCCTGATCTCAGCATTAAACAACCCTTCAATCTCTGCCTTTCTCATGTGTGATGTATGTGTATACTAGCATATCTATCTTAGCATGTATATGATATCTCTATATTGGCTTTATATATAATTCATATGCCATACAATTCACCTACTTAAAATGTATGATTCCCCCCCTTTTTTTTTTTTAGCATATTCAGAGTTGTGAAATTATCACTACCATTAATTTTAGAACATTTTTATCTCTCCAAAAAGAAATGCCATGCCCATCAGCAGTTCCTCTCCATTGTCTCCAAGTCCCCCAGACCTAGGCAACCACGAGTTGGCTTTCTAAATAGCCCTCCTGTGACCTCTGTTCCTCCTGGCTGGCTTCCGGGCATTTGTCCTGTTCAGTGCCAGATGGGAGGCTTATGCCGGCTGTTGGCCTGTCCTGCCTGCACCTTCCCTCCGCGAACCTCTGCATTTAGACTTCTGCCCCCATCTTTCTACTGACACTGCTTTCTGAAAGGTCAACAATGAGCCTGGGCCAAACCCAAAGGCTGTTTCTCTATGGACTTCCTGGCTTGTCAGCAGCAGCTAATGACCTGTCAGGTGGCTGTGGTGGTTCCTTTACTGCTGCCTTTCTGTGGATGCCCTAAGGACGAAGGATTCACAGACAGGCAGGAATAAAGCGGGGGTGGTAGGGTTCTGGTCTTTCCCACCATAGTGGAGACGCTAATGTCCATAGCATGGACTCGAGAGCCAAACTGCCTAGGTCTCAAAGCTGGTTTTGCCATGCATTGGCCGTGTTACTTGGGCAACTTATTCCTCTGTGTACGCCTTCGTTCCCTCATTTGTATCATAATGCGAGTAACAGTTATCACCACTGGGGGTAATCATGAGGATTTAACGAGTTAATACATGCAAGGTACTTGGCACATATAAACATACTATGCTAAGCACTTCCTAGTAGAATTATTTTGCCCATTCTTTTGTTCAATGAGTTTATTCATTATTCCTTTCCAAAAACTTCTATGCATCAGACTTTCCTGGGGTTCAAATTTCCATCAAATTCAATGGTAAACAGGGACTATGGGAAAGCATAATCTCTCTAGAGCCTCATTTTTGCGATCTGTAAGATGGGGATAATAATACCTGCATACTATTGCGATGTTGGGAAGTTTAGATCAGTTAATACATAAAGCACTTAGAACAATGCCTAGTACTTAGTGAATCCTCTAGAAATGTTGTACTGTCGTAGCAGTAGTAGTAATAGTAGTAGCAGTCGTAGTAGTAATTATCCAGTCTTCTCTCACCTGAATGTGGTTGAGGGTTTGACTTGTCTGTGGACAGCTCCACCTGCATGTCCTACTATGACTTTAAACCAAACTCACATCTAAGCTCATCAACTTTTTCACACCAGTGTCTGTCCCTGCTAACTAAAATGCCATTGCTGGCTTCCCTGTTCCTGACCTCCCAGCTTAAAATACCCTTGGTCATTTCTGACTCTTGCTTCCCCTTTGTCCTTTATTTCTGATTTCCTTTCTGTCAATGGCTGAGATGGGTTTATTCTCTCCCATCCCACACCCCCACTTTGGTTGGTGGCTTACCTATATTCATGCCCCCAAAATTGCCATGGCCTCCCAGCCAGACCAGCTGCCATCAGTTCACCCTCCAAACCACTGTGTACATGACACAACACACAGAGCCTGATTTTGGGAGAGGCTTTTTTTTGTTGTTATTTAGTTTTTATTTCATAATCATAAACTTCACTCTGCAATCCAGCCAGGCATGGAAGGGAACAAGGAAAACTTGGAACCCAAAGGGAACTGCAGCGACAGCACAAAGATGATAGGATACTGCGAGCAAATGGGATGGAGGGTACTCTCCTGAGCTACAGATAGAATGGTCTGGAGGTTAAGATAAGTCAAACTTATTAGACTTGTCCACAGTCAGCAATGGTGACCTTCTTGCTGGTCTTGCCATTCCTGGACCCAAAGCACTCCATGGCCTCCACGATATTCATGCCTTCTTTCACCTTGTCAAAGACCACATGCTTGCCATCCAACCACTCAGTCTTGGCAGTGCAGATGAAAAACTGGAAACAATTTGTGTTGGGTCCAGCATTTGCCATGGAAAAGATGCCAGGACCTATATGCTTTAGGATGAAGTTCTCATCATCTAATTTCTCTCCATAGATGGAGTTGCCACCAGTGCCATTATGGTGTGTGAAGTCACCACCTTGACACATAAACCCTGGAATAACTCTGTGAAAGCATGAACCCTCACAACCAAATCCTTTCTCTCCAGTGCTTTGAGCACGAAATTTTTCTGCTATCTTTGGAAACTTGTCTGCAAAAGCTCAAAGGAGACATGGCCCGAGGGCTCACCATCAACCGCACTGTCAACCCCGATATAGTGGGATTGACCATGGTGCAGCAGCAGTGTCTGCAAAGCCAGTAGACACTTTTAAATCCTCACCCCACACTGTGCTCCGTGCCTCAGAAGGAGCTCCTAAATCTTTAAATAGGGTCCATGCCAGCTAGCTGAAATCTGCCATAGTTAAGTTGGACTTTCCACAATTTCTCCTTGAGTCTTCGCCTCCTAGTTTAGGGTGCGGTATCTGTTTTGGATGCTTGGCATCATTGATACTCTCTGTCCCCTTCCCAGTCTGGTGCTAGAGTTGAAGTTTCTTCAGAACTGATAATCACATCACTGCACAGCCTTGACTCAGGCCATGCCACCCTCTCTGTTCTTGGTGTCCCACATTAATCTTTTTTCTTTGAGACAGAGTCTCGTTCTGTCACCCAGGCTGGATTGCGGTGGCACGATCTCAGCTCACTGCAACCTCTGTCTCCTGGGTTCAAGAGATTCTCCTGCCTCAGCCTCCTGAGTAGCTGGGACTACAGGTACGTGCCACCATGCCGGGCTAATTTTTTGTATTCTTAGTAGTAACAGGGTTTCACTGTGATAGCCAGGGTGGTCTCGATCTCCTGACCTCGTGATCCACCCACCTCGCCCTCCCAAAGTGCTGGGACTATAGGCGTGAGCCACTGCGCCCAGCCTAATCTTTTTTTCAAGTTACCCTATTGTCCTGGGACAGATAAACGTCCTTATCAAGCTCAGCATCACATTTTCTTCCTTCATTTATTCTTTCGGGCCAGTCTATCTCTGTACAGGTTTAGTGACAGCTTAGAATGAAAAACACAAATCTAATTAAACCATAGTCATTAACATGGAGGTAAAAATGCAGAAGACTCAGCGAGACTGAGGACGCTTACATCCAATAAATGACTGCATTTGGGCAGCAACCTTCACTACAGCCAAAGTGAGGAAGACAAAGCTTTTCCTACCTCCCCAGAACAGGATGATACCATCTCATAGACCAGTTTCAATAGAACTTTCTGCAACGATGGAACAGTTCTCCTATAGCTGTGCTGCCCTGAGCACTTGAAATGTGCATAGGTAAAATTAGGAACTGAATTTTTTTTTTTTTTTTTTTTTAGGCGGAGTCTTGCTCTGTCTCCCAGGCTGCAGCGCAGTGGCGCATCTCGGCTCACTGCAAGCTCCGCCTCCTGGTTTCATGCCATTCTCCTGCCTCTCAGCCTCCCGAGTAGCTGGGACTACAGGCGCCTGCCATCACGCCCGGCTAATGTTTTGTATTTTTAGTAGAGATGGGGTTTCACCATGTTAGCCAGGATGGTCTCGATCTCCTGACCTCATGATCCGCCCGCCTCGGCCTCCCAAAGTGCTGGGATTACAGGCATGAGCCACCGCGGGTGGCCGAGGAACTGAATTTTTAATTTGACCTAATTTAAATTAGCTTAAATTTAAATAGCCGTATGTGACCAGTCGTACCGTACTGGAGAGTGTAGCCATAGACTTTTATATAAATCATGTAAAATAGTGAAGATAATGTCTTTTTTTTTTTTTTTTTTTTTTTGACAGGGTCTTCCTCTGTCACCCCGGCTGGAGTGCAGTGGTACAATCTCAGCTCACTGCAGCCTCTGCCCCCCAGACTTAAGTCATCCTCCCACCTCAGCCTCCTGAGTACCTGGGACCACAGGTGTGTGCCACCACGCCTGGCTAATATTTTGTAGTTTTAGTAGAGATGGGGTATCACCATGTTGCTGAGGCTGGTCTCCAACTCCTGGGCTCAAGCAATCTTCCCACCTTGGCCTCCCAAAGTGCTGGGATAACAGGTGTGAGCTACCACACCTGGCCCAGATCAAGTCTTCAATAGAACATTTAAAGAATTGTTGAGATCTCTGTGCAGCCCTCTGGGTACTATGAAGTGGCAGATGGGGGAAGGCAATTTTAATCAGAGACCACAGCTGTATCTAAGTGCGAATCTTTACAGTGATCATAGTTGGGGCCAGGGTGGGCCTCAGGGAGAGGAGAAGGTGAAATGGTGTCATGCTTCTTAGGCCCCATACTCTCCAACAGCAATCCCCCTACCCAGGATGTAAGCTCAAACTCCTCTGCCTGGCAGCAAAGGGGACCATGATTTGACTCGATTGAGCAAACAAATCTTACTTCTCCTCCGCAGCCAGCAACCTGTGCTTTGTTTAGCCCAGACTTTTCTCTCTACCCCACCCACTCCATACTCACCCCCACTTCTGTGATGTTGTTCACATTGTCCCTCCTGCTTGTAATATCTATTTTTGGTAACTCCAGTATTATCCAAATCATTCCTATCCTTTCCTATCGTTCCCATACCAAGCAAGCCCCACCTCATCTGTAAAATCCATCTCTCAACATTCTCTCTCTCTCTCTCTTTTTTTTTTTTTTTGTGAAATGGAGTCTAGCTCTCTTGCCAAGGCTAGAGTGCAGTGGCACGATCTTGGCACACTGCAACCTCCACCTCCTGGGTTCAAGTGATTCTCCTGCCTCAGCCTCCCAAGTAGCTGGGACTACAGGCGTTGCCACCATGCCCGGCTAATTTTTTTTGTATTTTTAGTGGAGATGGGGTTTCACCCTGGTTGGCCAGGCTGGTCTCAAATTCCCAATCTCGAGTGAACCGCTTTCCTCACCCTCCCAAAGTGCTGCGGCTATAGGTGTAAGCCACTGCGCCTGGCTAACATTCACTCTTAACATTGTTCTCTCTTGTTTTCACATCCAATTGCAGTTGAAATTAATACTCTGTGATTGCATACTAAGTTATTGTCTAATTGTTTTATAGATTTTATTTTTGTCTCAGACATTAAATTATAAACTCAAGGGCAGGAAACACATTGTCTATGACTTCTGTAGATTTTACATTCTAAAATAGGATTGTCATATAGCACATAGTACGTGCTCAGCAATGTTACTGCTGCTTGGTTGACAAATGCAAGTATTAACATGTCGTCTATGACTTCTGTAGACTCGATATCCTAAAAGAGGATTAGCACACAGCACACAGTAGGCTCTGAACACTGTTGCTGCTGCTTGGTTGAAAAATGCTAGTATTTTTTATTTCTTTTCCATCTCTAAACTGTTTGGTGAGATTTACTTTCTTTCAACTTAATGTACAGCTGCACATTTAGTATCTGGAAGCAAACCCGAGGCTGCAGTAGACCCACTCTGCTTTGTGAATTAAATTTACCAGAAAGTCAAAGACAGATGGCTAAGAGGAAACGTTAATCATCTCTGATATTATTAAATCTTCTAGTTGGAGGCTCAGAGAGCCCAAGAAAATTTTCTTTGAATCCCTATGGGCTTTATATTCCATAGATGAAGTTATAGAGCTGGCTTGAGAAGCAGTTTTGTGCCATCATTTACCAAACGGGAGGGGAAAACTCATTACAGTCCTTCAGAGGTTTGCAAGTAATAAGCATGTTATACTCTCCTCAAGCCCAGAAGAGCTGCGTGGGCTTGATAAATAGCCACGTTTGGTCTGACTGCAGCTCCAAACAGATGTCTGTAAATATTGCAGAAAGCCGGCAGAAAGTTGGTGGGTGTTCTTGATGAGTGGCTGTGGGTGCCGTTGTTGGCAAACAGGCTACAGCTGTCTCTCTCCTTTCTATGGAGGACTATCTTGCTACAGGAAACTAGAATTCCTGTATCTTGCTGGTGACTGTCTTTGCCATCATGGCTTCTTTTAAAAGCAGTGGTTCTCAAGTAGGAGTGGTTTTGCCCCTACCCTTGTCCCACCGAGGAGACATTTGACAATGTCTGGGGACCTTTTCTATTGCCACCGCTGGCGGTACGGGAGTAGAGGCCAGAGACGCTGCTCACCATTCTACAGTGCGCAGGGCATTCCCTCCCTACCCAGCAAAAAAATTATTCTGCCCAAAATCTCAATCACGCCCAGGCTGAGAAACCCTGTCTTTTATTTATGTATTTACTTATTTTTAGAAACCTTGTCTTAACATAATCTTTTAAAATTATAGCTTGTTCATTCATTCATTCATCTATTCATTAATTCACTCAATCAACACATCTTTATTGTTAAACATAGAAAATGTCCAACTAGTCCTCTTTCTCTGTATTGGTGGATTGTTCCATTCACACAGTAAGTATGTATTGAGCACCTATTCCATGCCAGGCACTGGGGTCTGGAACAATATAGTCCAGGTCTTCCCTCATGTAGGGTTTAAATTCTAGTGGAAGGGAGGCAAGAGTCTAAACAAGTTGACAGATAAAAGAACGGGATCATTTCAAATGGCAGTAAATACAATGGAGAGTATCAAATGGGTTAAAGGGAGAGAGAATGGTCTGGCCTGCAGTGGCTGTGCAAGGTGCTACTTTCAAGAGTGGTGCTGGGGAAGGCTTCTCTGTACAGGTCTTACTGAGGCTGAGACCTGAAGGAAGCAGACTGTCAAAAATTGGGAAGAGGAGTGTTCAAAATAGAAGGAGCAACACGTTCAAAGGCTCAAGATAGGGAAGGCCTGGGTGGGCTCAAGACCAGAAACATGAATGCTGCTGAAGCTCGGGTGGAGGAGGTGAGGTTGAAGGAGGAGGAAGTAAGGGTAATGGATGGGCAGGAGTCAGACAGTGCAGGGCCTTACAGACCTCATCGAGGAATTTAGACTGCATTTCAGGTATAGCAGGTGGCTGTGGGAGGATTTTAAGCAAAATTGGGCATGATCTGGTTTAGGTATTTCTTGAGTCCACCCAGCTTGGACGACAGTGCTAAGAATAAAGATGGAAGAAGTATGTTCAAGGTAAAGTCCCAGACTTGCCTGCATATGATCCATCACTCAGTCAAGCAAGCTGCCAGCCTTGGCTTTCTCATCTCTTGTTAGTGCTGGTCCTGAGTACCTTTGCTCTGTATCTTTAGTGGACTCGGTCTTTGAGCCAGTGCTGACAACCCCAGCACGCATGGAGCACCATTTCCCCCAGCACTGAGGGCTGGAGATGAGTCTTGCTGCCTCACGTGCACCATCTGTGCCTGGTCAGACCCTCCTTATAGCTAACTGAGCTTCCCCACTGGGAGGCTTCCTGGTCTGTAGTTAGCATGCTTTTCCTATTCCTTAGCTGGATTGAGATCTTCCTTGCGTATCAGACTTCTGTAGTTGCCTAGTTGCCCAGGATCCTGCCTGGCAATTTCAGCTTCTGTCCTGATGGATAACACCCTTGGGACCAGGATGTGGCACCTCCGGACTCTGAACCTATAGCAGCCGCCATGCTGCTTAGAGTAAAACCCAAATTTCCATCCAGTCCTTGCTAACCTTCTCAGAGTCTCCTTGTACCATTCCCTCCTTGGCTCATAATAATCCCCCTTTGGGATTTACCAAAATCTGGTGTTCCTCACCCCTTTGTTTTTAGGGATCTCCTTGTGTTGAATTCTCTCCCTTTAGTTTCTTGTCTCTTTCATGTTCCAGCTCAGATGATACCTATTCAGGGAAACCTTCCCTCTTCAAAGTTTCTCTACAGCATGCATTCTCAATAAGCATGATATCACCCCAGTGGGATGAACATTGGCTCTTGGAAGATAAAATAAAGTTACTCTTTTAACATATAAAATACAGATATACATACAGGATGTAAACGCACATGTATGTGTACATACACACACCTATATGGTAGTAAAACTTCATGAGTTTATTAGGCAAAATAGTACCTAAAAAGTCTCTTTAGAGGAGCAACAATGAAAAACAAGTTAAACAACATTGCTCTGTGGAAACTAAGTCTCCCCCCTCCACTCACCAACATATATGCAAATTTATCTCTATCCAAGAACTTATCATGACAGGCAACTACCTTGCTTATTATTGTTTATTTCAGTATTTTCTATCTCCTCCTACTCCTCTGAATGAAAACTCCATGAAGTCTTGGGATCTTGGCTATTTGTTCATCATTGTATCTCCAGCATTTGCCCAGTACTGGGCACATAGTAGTTGTTCAATAAATGTTTGGTGATTCAATTACCATTGTAACCAAGGGGTGATTTCAAATACTAGAACAAGAACCCACTGGGCCAAGTGGACTCCTCTTGGATTTCATTTCTCACTTAAATGCTACTAGATTTGTTGGGTCCTTTTGGGCACTGAGTTCAAGTGTGAGTCACCTTCTCTGGCCCATGGACAAATTTATCTCTTAGCTTTTTTCTTGATGATTCCCTGTTCTCTCTCCTTCCTGACCACTGAGAACCCAGTAACCAGGTAGCTCAGACCTTTCCCTGTTCCAGTGAGATATGATAGTGAATACCATATGGGTGTCTGACTCACTGAATTAAAAGCATTTAAAGAAAATTATAGCAATAGGCTAGCTGTATTGGCAATTACACAGCAGAAGGCATGCACAATTATCTGATATGATTTAGCACTAAATTGAATCACGGCGAGCATCTGCAATAGAAAAAAGACTGGAAGGAAGCAAACCGAAATGTTAACAATGTTATCCTTCTCTGGAATGTGGACTTGCAGTTTATTTTCTCCTTATGTTTTTGGTTAATTTATGAATTTCTGTAGTGAGTATTTATTTTGTCGTAAGAAACAAGGTTTTTGGTGGCTAAAGGTTTTAAGCCCATCCGTGACACTGCAGTATTAGAGAGAAATATAGGCACATTCCTGCTCCATTGGTCTAGGACCAGTTGTATTTGAATATACAGTGACCCCCAAAGAGCCTTTCTAGTGGTATTTCTGTGCTTAGAGAAGCCATTGCATTTGGGCCTTTGTAATCGTTCAGGCAAAGAGACACAGCCTTCTTGCCAGAAGCACACCCACTAGAACTTTCGTACTTGTTATTTTTTTAAAAAGTATTTGTGACTTGCAAAAGTATGACAAAGTACTTGTACCATACGGCACTTCCCTCATGCAAAATGCAAAACAATAAAAAAAAAAAACATTCCCACATATTTTAAAATATTTTTCAGGGGCGTCATGGCTCCCTGCAGCCAAGGTTAAAAAATCTTGACTTAGGTTTCTTAGTGAAACGCCTCTTAAAATCCAGGCCACATCTCTTCATTTCTTCTACAAGTAGCTGCCATTAAGTGACTTCCCAAATGCCCAAACCTTCCCCTTACTTGAAGGGTTTTCTAGACCCTGCCTTCTCCTAGCAAAGGCCATGTGAACCAATATAACCAGTTCATGCTTCAGTATCCTTCAAGGCCCCATTAGGGGTTCTTAATGTTCTTGTGATCAAGGAATGCTTCCAAATACTATAACTTTTGGAAGATCAAGTAACAAAAAGACTCAATCCAACATTAGACCCAACAATTCAGCAGTAATTCCAAAGTCCATCATGATAGCTAATGTCTCATTGGGGCTCAAGGCATCCAGCTGAGCACACAAATCATTTTAGCTCAGAGCCGCTGTCTGCTCTGACACTGATCTCTTATATAATCACAAGGTGACAGTACGTATGATGCCTCAACAATATACACACGCTCTTGTAAGCACACCGAATTGTAGACATCGATCAAAATTTGGTGGCCTTACCTGGGAAGGGTTCACAGCACAAATGGTGTGATGAGGCATGTGGTTTGCAAATCATCAAAGAGCTTAAAGTATTTCTTATATTCAAAGTACTATTCTATGGTATAGGTGACTTTTAGGACCCTCATTTAACACAAACCCATCTGGGAAAAAAATCATTTAGTAGAAGATTGTATTTGGCTGCCCAAACCTTCCTGAGTTAAAAAGAGGAGTTTATCTGCAGAGGAAAAGCACCATTCTTACCTCTTCCAGAGCCCACAAGGAGTCCACCACAGGCTTGATCTTCTTCTGGTTGTAGAGGCCTATGAGTTTTTCCACCACTCCCCGAATGAGGCCTGCCCGGCCTTGTTTGAAGAGCAGATTTAAAAGGGAAAACCCCGCGATGACTTTGTTCTCCTCATACAGCTTGATGGGGTTCACCTTCTCCACCTGCCACCACTGCAAAGAGAGGCGGTGTCGGGTTATAGGAACTCAATACCCGGGTTAAGGCTACGTTTGCAGCATCGCTGATGTCGTCAGCTACTACAGGGGGAGCATGGGGCTGCAGCTCAGCAGATTCCAGCTGGCCAAGGGGTTGCTCTTGGTGGTGTATTTTTTTATTTTTTATTTTTATTTTTTGAGGTGGAGTCTCGCTCTGTAGCCCAGGCTGGAGTGCAGTGGCATGATCTCAGCTTACTGCAACCTCTGCCTCCCGGGTTCAAGCAATTCTCTGCCTCAGCCTCCCAAGTAGCTGGGATTACAGGCACCCACCACCATGCCCAGCTAATTTTTGTATTTTTAGTAGAGATGGGGTTTCACCACCTTGGCCAGGCTGGTTTTGAACTCCTGACCTCGTGATCCATCTGCCTTGGGCAGTGGTGTATTTTTTTAAAAGCATCTATTTTGCTAGGCACTGTTGCAAGTGCATGGGAAGCAATAGATAGTGATGCTTATGAGACGCTCAGGTTTAAGTGGGAGAGAGAGCCCAAAAGTAACTGCAAGGCCTCATGTAGTTGAAACATTAAGTACATGGTCAGGATCATCAGCTCCGGAGTTGAATCGTGGCTCTACGACGTTCTCTGTTATGAAGTGTAAAGCACTCGGCTCAGTGAATGGTGGTGGTGATGATGGGGTTGTTAAAGGAAGTAGGATGGCAGAGAAGTTTACATAATGTGGTGGGGGACATGATGGAGGTGGGCACTCTGACTGCAGAAGCAGCTTTCCTGGGGGAGTGGTTATGATAAGGCTAAATCTGGGGAGGTGGGTAGGGATCCACTGGATGAAGAAGAGGGAGGAGGGGTGATTTAGGAAGAAGGGACAGCATGAAGAAATGATGAGGGCAAATTGTTGGGACTGAATCAGTGGTTCTGAACTGGGGGTAGTTTTTTCCCCCAGAGGGCATTTGATAGTGTTTGGGGATTTTTGTTTGTTTGTGATGACTGAAGCGGGAGGCGGTGCTACTGGCATCTAGTGGGCGGAAGCCAGGGATGCAGCTAAATATCCCACAGTGCTCAGGACAAAGAATACTCACAGCAAAGAATAATCCACAACAAAGAATTACCCAGCCCCAAATATCCATAGCACTAAAGCCGAGATGCCCTGAAGTAAAGTTCTGGGTGAAATACCTACAAACTATTCAATGTGGCCATCTCTTTTCCAGTCTGTCATCTCCTCCCTTCATAGCAAAATAAGTAAATAATCCACTAGAAACCTAGAGAAATGGGGATCCAACTGCTTTGTTGTGATTTAATTGCTTTTCCTTTGGTGCTGATTATAGGTTAGAAATCCAAACGTCCAGTTTCTGGGGTATTCTAGGAGATAAGATGTTCAATATCATTTCAATACAGGATGCAGAGAGGAATGTGATGGGCATTTAGAAACATTGATAGCATTTATGTTACCACCGAGCTCATTTGTATCCTCTTTCCAAAAAGAATTAAGGAGACTGACTAAAGTGGAAATATTTTATTTTTTTAAACTGGGAAGCTCGTGTCATTAGGAGAATAAGCATGGGAAAGACAGGTTGAAAACAATGATGAGGTTCATATACAAAATTATTTACAAAAGCACATTCAGAGAGGGCTGGGGGACCAAGAAGAGCCAGGCATTTGACCTTGGGTTTCTTGGCTTCCAGTTTTGACGGTCTTACCTGGCAAGGGATTGTGGCACAGATCGTGTGGTGAGGCATGTGGTTTGGAAACCACTAAATAACTTAAAGTATTCCTTACATCCAAAATTCTATTCTATGGGACAGTGATTTTTAGGACCCTCATTTAAAACAAACCAACTTGGGAAATACAGCAAATAGAGAAAAATAATAACTTGATTCACAGCGTATGTGCAATGCCTCAGTGAATGTTTGTGAAATGAATGCTTGCTGCAAATGAACAATTGCTGCACAGTTGCGGTTAAGAAGGTTATAGAGCTGAATGCCTAGTTTTGAATATCAGCTTTGTCACTTACTAGCTGTGTGACTTTAGGCAAATCTCTTAACTTCTCTGTGCTCAGTTTCCTCACTGTTCCTCATGGGGTGGTTATGAAGAGTAAATGTGTTAACGCATATAAAGTGCTTAGCACAGTGTCTGCCACGTACGAGGTGCTCTATAAACACACACCATTTTTGTTATCTTAATTTGAACAGGGTGTTTTTGATTTCGTCAATCAGAGCTCCAAATTCAGAGTCCGATTGCTCTGTAAATGTTAACGTCCTCTATTAGCATCATCGTTGTTATGGTGTGAAAGAAAATGGCATGTTTGACAAATAGTGAGGCACAAACTCTGCAGTGATTGTAAGATGCAACATCATTAAGATAACTGAGTGGGAAATTCCTGTATAATTCCGCTCGACCTTTAATTTCTAAGCCTCTCTTGAATACATTGAAAAATTTTTTTTCTAGAACTTTTCAGAGCAAAGTTCCACCTCTTCGTAGGCCCTCTCTTCAGTTTTCTTCCAAATGACCCTCAGTGTTTGAGCAGGCCTCTGAAAGAAAACATCCTCATTCTTGACCTCCAGGTACAAAGCGTTCTGGTAATAAGAACCCCTGCTTTGGGTAGAGGAATCTCCATCTCCATCCTGGCTGTGCATTTATGAATGCCTTCATTAAGCATGGGCACGCTGCAATTATTTCATTAACACTGTGTGTTGGGATTGTGCATTTAGGGGAGAAAGGAAAAACACTTCTTACAATTGTATGTAATTTGGGACCAGTGTGGTTACCCACAGCAGTCTGTCAACATCATGTTAATTACAGCCACAGCAACACAGCAGCTGTGCTTGGCACAAAGCCTGTCTTCAGGGGACACACTCCAGGCAGCATCCTTCATTACACTCCATTCTTGCTCCTCCTGTAGGCTCTGTAGTCAGGATGATCCTTGACCCATATTTTAAAGCCCAAATGCAAAGAGAGGACCTTTGATTCGAATCTCGCAAGTGCAGGAGTATTATCCATTCCAGAACGTTTGGGGCTGAAGTTTCTGGCAGCTGATGTTGGCACTTTGAGGGCATATGAATACCCCATAGTGCCATACTTAGAATGAATTCCAAACTCCTTACCATACTTTTCCCTGACCACTTTGTTTTAATTGCCTCCACCCACTCTGCTATTTTCTATTTTAGCACTCGATTTTTATCTCTTTCAGAGATTTAATAGCCATTTATAATCATGTTATTAATACATCTTGCTTATTTTGGGTTTGTCTCCCTCGTTAACATATAAGAACCAAAAAGGCCCAAAGTACACCTATCTTATGTACGGTGATAGCCCGGTGCTTGGCACAATACCACAAACAGCAGGTGCTCAGAAAATGCTTGTCAAGTGAGTGGATCAATTGATGCTGCACTGGTACATAGAAGTCCAAAAGTAGAGGAGGCAAAAATAAACCCTTGTGAAAAGCAGCAATCCCCTGTTGGGGAGGGGTAAACATAAAAGTTCCTACTATTTGACCCAGCAGTCTCATTACTGGGTATATATCCAAAAGAAAGTAAATCGTTCTATCAAAAGGACACATGCACTCATATGTTCATTGCTATTCTATTCACAATAGAAAACACATGGAATCAACCTGGGGTGCCCATCAATGGTGGACTGAATAAATAAAATGTGAGACATATACACCCTGGAATACTATGCAGTCATAAAAAAGAATGGAATCGTCCTTTGCAGCAACATGGATGCAGCTGGAGCTCATTTTCCTAATCAAATTAATGCAGAAACATAAAAACAAATACTGCATGTTCTCTCATAAGTGGGAGCTGGGTACTCATGGACTTTAATATGGGAACAGTTAACACTGCAGACCACTGAAGGGGACTGGGAGGGGGACAGGGGTTGAAAAACTAACTGTTGGGTACTGTGCTCACTATCTGAATGAGAGGATCATTTGTACCTCCAACTTCAGCATCATACAATATACCCGGGCAAAAAACCTGCACAGGTACCTCCTGAATCTAAACAGTTGAAGTTACAAAAACAAAAAAACAAAAAAAAACACCCTGGAATGTGCAAAGAAAAAAAAAGCAATATAGGCTGGTGCTGGGGTACTGGTGGTTCATTTCAAAGAAGAGAAGGAATTTGGGCTGGGGAAGGGGTGTTGAAATGATATTTTAAAAACTAAGTTTGGCCGGGTGCGATGGCTCACGCCTATAATCCCAGCACTTTGAGAGGCTGAGGCAAGCGGATTGCTTGAGCCCAGGAATTCGAAACCAGCCTGGGTAACAGGGTGAAACCTTGTCTCTACCAAAATGAATACACAAATTAGCCGGGTATAATGGCACACACCTGTAATCCCAGCTACTTGGGAGGCTGAAGCAGGAGGGTTGCTAGAGCCCAGGAGGCGGAAGTTGCAGTGAGCCGAGATCACGCCACCGCGCTCAAACCTGGGTGACAGAGCTAGACGCTGTCTCAAAAAAGTTCAAGCCCACATCAGTATATTTCTAGCAAGTATAGCTTGAGATAGGAAGATAGATCAGAGTCATTTTGTAGTGAGGTGAATGCCCAGGGATGTTGTTTCGTAATGGCTGACAAACTAACCACCATATTTAAAGCATGATCACCCAAGAGAGTGGTTCATGAGCTTGCCCGAGTCTACAAGTCACCTCAGGATCTTGTTAAGGTCATAGGGTCCTCATTTCTATCTCCAAGAGGATGGGGACACAGAGAAATCTCAAGTACCCCCAGAGACCTGGTCAGAAAGTAGCAAAGTGAAAGGCTGGCCACTCTGTGGAGCAAAGAAAATGCGCTAATGCTAAGTTCATTTTTGACCAATGATTAAAGACACCAACACTTAAGCAATTTTGACTGAAATAAAGCTGTAGCTTTCTTGAGTTTCTCTGACACTCCCACCTCTCTGTTTCATTTCGACAAAAGTAGTCTAAATTCTGGTCCTGTCCATTTGCAGGTAACAGGGCAGGAGCGCAGGTTTTATCGGAAATGAATGATGAAAATGAAAGACAAGATTAAGTGAATGCCTTATGATAGAAGAGCTCACAGCTGGGTGTGGTGGCTAACGCCTGTAATCCCAGCACTTTGGGAGGCTGACGTGGGCAGATCACGAGGTGAGACTGAGACCATCCTGGCCAACATGGTGAAACCCCATCTCTACTACAAATACAAAAATTAGCTGGGTGTGGTGGTGCATGCTTGTAATCCCAGCTACTAGGGAGGCTGAGGCAGGAGAATCGCTTGAACCAGGGAGTCAGAGGTTGCCATGAGCCGAGATCATGCCATTGCACTCCAGCCTGGCGACAGAACGAGACTGCGTCTCAAAACAAACAAACAAAAACAAAGCTCACAACATGCGAATCAACATGCCACCACAGTACATCAGATGTGCCTGGATACTTACTGATTTTGCAAAGCTGAAGAAGCTCTTGGTCTCTCCAGTTACCATGTTGGATGAGCCTGAAATGAAAGATTCCCACATTAAGCAATTGCTAATGAAAATTGACGTCTCTTGTTATGCATGAAAAAAATGGCAATTGTTTGGTCCGGAACTGGAAAAATCTTGAAAACAAATTTAATTAAGCCTTGGCAAAGTGAGGGGAATGAGAATGAGGCATCAAGTTGACTATTTTAGCTGAGTGTCCCTGATCAAAGAGAAAGTGACATTTCTCATGGTGACCGTCTCATTACTTTGAAAAATTGGGCATGTAGCAGAAATATGACGTAGGCCAATGTTTGAATAAAATGATGAGTTGCTGAAATGTCTTTTTAGGTTTGTTCTTTGAGACTGAGAAGGGAACTCCTTAGTGAATCTACTTTGTGATTCTGAATTTGATTCCCCAGCAAGTGAGGGGCTTGGGGCTCTGACCTGGGCTGGGTACCTAACTGGTGGGAGAGGTGGAGCAGAGTTAGAATATGGATGGATTGGAAAAAATGGGTATAGAAGCTCACAGGTGAGAATGAAAAGAGGCCCAGGGACCAAAGAAATGGTGTGACCCATGTGTCAGCTCCAAAGAGGTCTGAGACAAGTGGTATGAGAAACTGAGTTTTGCCACTTGGACAAGCAGTATTCAGAGGGCATATGGGAGGTGGAGTTGGGAAAGATTCCCTAAGATTCTCATATGGAGAGAAAAGACCCTTTACAGGGTTTGGGGGCAGAGGAGGGGGCAGTGAGAGAGCTCTTAACAGTATGGTGAATATTCAAATACCATACAGGTACTTTTTCAACGACTTTCCTGCCTTGTCTCCAAAGATTTGAGAGTAAGTTCTTCTCAGAGAGGAGTTATTTAATAAAATAGTCATGTGTATTTTAAACTGTTTAGCCTGGGTAAACTAGTAGCCAGTTATTCAGTTGGTGCAAAAGTAATTGTGGTTTTTGTCATTACTTTTAATGCCAAAGACGGCAATTATCCTTGCACCAGCGTAATGGTGACCCATTGCTTCTGTTTTTATGGGGTGAGTACCACTGGGCATCCCAGTACCAGACTTTGATTAATTAGTGACCAAGTGATCAATGTAATGAATTAGATAATTGTGAACTACTCACATTGAATAATCAAGTTGAATTTCACCAAAATGACATCAAGAAACTGGGACAAAAATAGAATTATTGGTAAATGGTAAGTAAGGATGACTACATCGTCCATCTGCATTTGACTCACATGTTAGTCATATCCGATATCCTTGCAATGTGCAGGGGCTCTCATTGATAATAATAAACTACACGTCCACTTCAAAGGAAATACATGGCTATGATTGAAACTACCGGAACACTCCGGCAATGGGCTGTTTACCTGCCTCTGGTGAGTTCAGCCTTCTTTCTGTTACAATGGTCTGAAGATGACAAAAAGATGCTTGCATATTTATACCTCTCAAATATTTATTTTATAAGCTCTTCAGGAAATAGCAGGGAAATGAGTGTTTTTTTGAGTTAGCCAGAATTAAAACTCAGTTTTCTTTTTTTTTTTTTTTTTTTTTTAGACGGAGTCTCGCTCTTTCACCCAGGCCAGACTGCAGTGGCGCGATCTTGGCTCACTGCGAGCTCCGCCTCCCGGGTTCACGCCGTTCTCCTGCCTCAGCGTCCCGAGTAGGTGGGACTACAGGCGCCCGCCATCTCGCCCGGCTAATTTTTTGTATTTTTAGTAGAGACGGGGTTTCACCGTGTTAGCCAGGATGGTCTGGATCTCCTGACCTTGTGATCCGCCCGCCTCGGCCTCCCAAAGTGCTGGAATTACAGGCGTGAGCCACCGCGCCCAGGCTAAAACTCAGTTTTCTATTGCACCTCCAGGGGACAAAGGTACCAAGAATCTTAAACACTGGATAAACCCAATATTATTTTGCTTCAGAATATGCCATCTAGCTTCAAATACTCCTATTTTAGTTTGTGGAGACTAATGATTTTTTTTTTTTTTTTTGAGACGGGGTCTCACTCTGTCGCCCAGGTTGGAGTGCAGTGGCATGATCTCGGCTCACTGCAAGCTGTGCTTCCCGGGTTCACGCCATTCTCCTGCCTCAGCCTCCAGAGTAGCTGAGAGTACAGGCGCCCGCCACCACACCCGGCTAATTTTTTGTATTTTTAGTAGAGACGGGGTTTCACTGTGTTAGCCAGGATGATCTCCATCTCCTGACCTCGTGATCCATCCACCTCGGCCTCCCAAAGTGCTAGGATTACAGGCGTGAGCCACCGCACCCGGCCTGTGGAGACTAATGTTTACATTGTTTTGCATGCCTATGACAGAAAAGAAGAAAAAGAAGAGAAAGGAGGCCCTGGAGCGTCATTTTGCTGGAGAAAATCTTCTCCCAGTTGTTTTTCATACATCTCTTCCACTCTAAGAGCATAGAAGTGAATGTAGAAAGAGATGGAAACAGACGTGAGTTCCATCTATCCAGGGCTTCTGTCTTAGCATGGGACGCTCAGGAGGAGTTTAGGGGAAGAAGAACAGACATGAGTTCCATCTACCCAAGGCTTCTGTCTTGACTGGGATGCTTAGGAGTAGTTTAGAGGAAGAATAGTGTGTACTTCACAACTTCTTCTCAAATAGTGAAAATCCTCCCTTAAAACCTGCATATCCTAGCCACTCTTCCCCATACTACTGTTGGTCCTTCATGCCTTCTTTATTTCTGAACTTCCTTTGAAGTCATTCATATTTTCCACCTGTGCTGCCTTCTACGGGTGATGTCCCTTAATGGTTCTATTCATATCAGTGACCACATTGGCTTGGTCTTGCTTTATCCCATTTGACATAATAGGACATAGGACAGTAGGCACATGTTATTTTATAATTAAAAATAACTCACAGTAATAGAAACATTATAGGAAACATTAAAAAATGAAACACCCCCATCCCACTACCCCACCATATCAGCACAATTCAGTTTTCAGAGCCTTTGGAGGCACATATGCAGAGCTACCTATTGCAGACCACGTCCCTGCTCTTGTTTAGCACTCACCATATAGAATGTAGGTTCCCAAGGGTTTGAGAAGACTGAGACCTTTTCCAGTGTTGTCCCCACAGAGGCAGTCCAAAACGATGTCCACACCTTCAGCAGAGATTCTAAATGGTGAGAAGGCAAAGCAAAATTCTGTGACCTGTCAGGAGCCAGACGGTCAATCCCTTTCCTTTCCTGTGTCATATCATTTGACTCCAGAATAAGGAACCCTGACAACTCCAGGAGTAGAAATAAATAGGGCAGAAGCCCAGGAGGTGGATTTATCTTCCCGGATCCAGTGATAAAAATTTCACAAAACTGGAGGCAGCTAAGAGTCTGGCTGGTAGCTGGCACTGGGACTCAGCCTGGGTCGGAGGAATGAACTTGGGGTCAGTGGGTCTGAGTTTGTATCTAGCTCCCTTACTCAAATTCTGTAGCTTCAGCTTTCTCCTTTGTAAAGTGGAGCTAGTATGTTTCTTTGTGGTAAGAATGAAATGAGGTGACAAAAGGGGAGGCTCAGGCAACTCCTATGTGTAGAGCAAGGGTTAGTTGCCTGGCTCTGTTCAAGGTGCTGGAGATAGAGTGAACCAAACCAGTATGCTCCCTGTCTTCATGGGGCTGCTTCTCTAGCAGGGACTGGCCTTCCTCTCTCCTAACCTCCCTTTACAGTGAAAACATAAAGCACGTTAATCTAACTTGTAAGCTTCTCTTCCTCCAATGTCCAGGTCTTCCTCCAATGTCTAAGAGGAAGAGGGTTAAATAGAGATGAACTTCCTCCAGCAATGGGAGGTTGTGGAGTAGAAAGAAGCCACATTTGTACTGCATTAGACAAAGCATTTGTTGATCTCTTCTTCTATTCATTTATTTATACATTCATTGATTCACTCACTCATTAATGCATGTAAGCAACTTTTACTGGACTCCCACTGTTAGAAGATATGCAGGAGGGGGCTGTAGAACAACAGGAAGGCTCTGGAGATTGGGGGGAAGATATTCATGCTCACAGAGATCCCTATTCTGGCAGATCCCTGCTCTGTTCAGACAAGAATGGCATTCCTTGTGTTTGCAAGTTTGCAGGATTAACTTGTCTTAGCAAATACCTCAATTATTCTACCCCCAAGTTCACCCTAGCAAAATTTAGGCATTGCAGCATGTGTCAACAGCTGGGTCCTGTGTCCATAGTGTCATTAACTAGGAAACTGCATGTACATCTCTTGGGTGTAGAGACTAATTCAGCTTCCCTATGCAGCTGAGTCTTTATGTGACTATGCCCTTCAAAAGCCCTCATGTCATGTCCAAAATCCAGCCCACTACCAAGGCACATCCAAAATGATCAGCTTAGCTTCCTGCCTAATAGAGCTCTTATCTGCACAGGGGTGTCCTCTTAAGTCTCACCTGAAAGTTCAAAAGAAAGTAATTAGGACAGTGGATCTCAAACCTAAGTGTGCACTGTAGTAACCTGCAGGGTTTATTAAAACAAAGATTGCAGTCCTTCCCTTTTTTGATTCTGTAGGTCTGTGATGGGGATTTGCATTTCTAACGTTTCCAGGGGCTGCTGCCGCTGCTAATTCCAGCTCCACGCTCTGAGAATTACTGATCTAAGCCAGTTACTTAGGAGCCAAACTGGCATTTTTAAAAAATTAATTTGTTTATTAAATATTCAGCACTGGGCACTGCACTAGGCACTGGAGGATGTAGTGTATTGCTTTTTCCTCTTTTTGGAGCGTGTAAGAGGCAGATACTCACCAATAATTACACAAATAAGTGTTAAGTTGAAATGTGGTCTCATGCCACTAAGGGGCTCTAGAATTGTGTAAATGGAGAATTTTCCCAATGAGGGCTATCAGAGAGGCATCCCTGGGGAACAGAAGGAGTTAAGTAGGTAAAGAGTGAAAGGAATAGTGTCCTAGGCAGAGGGAACAGCATGTGCAAAGGCCCTGTGGTCGAGGAAGACTGGGAAGCAGCCAGTGTGGCTGGAGTATGAAAACTAAAGGGTGCTTGCTTCGAGGTTGGGCTGGAGAGGCAGGCGGGAGTTGGACCTCATGGACTCTTGGTTGGTGGGCTTCAGGTTGCTGGTCAGGTCTTCACCTTGCATTATGGGCTGGGTAATTGTGCTCCTGTCTCCCTCACCTCTGCCCGGGTCTGTTTTCTGCTCACTCTTGTGGGAGTGGGTCTTGGTCTGCTTTTACCAGCCAGCCGTCCTGAGCCATCAAGTCATCTCAGTGAACTGCATTTCTCCAAGACCTCTCCCCTTGCCTGTAGGATGCCCACCTGTGTTCAGAAGCAGCCTCACCAATATTAGGCCACGCATACCTCCTGCTATACCCCTGATGGGTCTGCCCCGCCTGGAATTTTCGTCCTCTGATGCCCCTCACATCTGCATTCTCTTGGCAGGCCACATTCTCTCCCACAAAGTGCCAGTCCTGTCTCCTTGTATTAGCCGCACCTTGACCTGTTGCTCTGTCTGCTGGACTTTGCTTCTGCAGAAAAGCAGGGCATGCCCATAGCCAACAGTGGCCTATAAACTCCTGTGCACTTCCCCATCTTCACCTCCCACCTACAGCTCAAGGCATTTGGCCTTTTGATTGTCCCTAGAACTTTCTGACCTCAGGGCCTTTGCATGTGCTGTCATCTCTGCCTGGAGAGCCTATCCCCTGCTCTCCTAAGAGCTGGCTCCTTCTCATCCTTCAGACCTCACTCACATAACGATCTTCCTAGAAGAGCTGTAACTAATCACTCCACCTAAAATGATCTCCATTTTAGTTTCTTTTATGCTTTAGTGTCTACACTGGAGATACTTTTTAGTACCTATCATAGGTTATAATTATTTATTTATTGACTTTCTCTTCCACCAAAATTTAAGCCCCTTGGAGCATGTTTGTGCTGCTTATAATATCTATGGCCCTTCTCTTCCTGCTGGATATAGTGTTGCTTCCCAAGAAATAGTGATTGACCAGAGGACTGCACAAGTGTTTCAATGAATGGGTAACTGAATGAATGAAAGATGATGAAGGAAACAGTTTACGAATGCTATTCTGTGTCTCTATATGTGTGCTTCCTCGGAAAGGAAACTCATATTTCAGAGCTCTCCTATATAACAGCTATTTCATAATTAACCCTCACAAAAAGCCTATGAGGCAGGCATTTTAACTCCACTTTTAAAAAAATGAAATCAAGGCTTACAGATGCAGCAGTCTTGCCCAAGCTTACGTAACTAGGACAGCTGGAATTCAATTCTAGGTCTAGTTTAACTGCATAGATGATGGCCTTTTCACCAGTCTGAGTTTAAGACTTAATAAATATCCAAGCCACTGTTAAGTATGGAAGCATCACTTTAGCAAGCAGCTCTGAGAAGCAGCCAATTTAATTTAGTCTTTGAAGAATTCAGGCTTAAATTTTGTCTTGAAATAAATACACATACATTCAGAGTCTGATTACATTTGATCAAAGTTTGGCCTAGATCAAACATCTAGACCGAAAGATTTCTGTTTTCAAGCTGGTTTTCCCCCCGGGGTTTATAGGAGAGACCCAAATTCAGAGTCCCACAAATTTACCCTTAATTTCCAGCCACTGGGTAACCATTTGCTGAGTGTTTACTACATGCTAGGCACTGTGCATGCTGAGTTGGGAATACACAGAGAAGGCGGAAGTCTGCCCTGATCATCCAGGAGCTCATGGTCTACAAGGGCAGACATCTATAAATGAACCAAACACAGAGTGATCATTGCTCCAATAGAGCAAGTTACGAGCATTGGAAGATGACCCTCTGTTGAGGGTTGGCAGCAGAGGGAACCAGAGGGAACAGGATGTGCAAAGGCCTTATGGTGGGAGGAAGACTGGGAAACAGCCAGTGTGGCTGGAATATGAAAACAAAGGGCCGCTTGCTTTGAGGTTGGGCTGGAGAGGCAGGCGGGAGTTGGACCACATGGACTCTTGGTTGGTGGTCAGGTCTTCACCTTGCATTATGGGCTGGGTAATTGTGTTTCTGTCTCCCTCACTTCTCCCCAGGTCTGTTTTCAGAGCAGAAATTGGCCAGGTGAAAAAGGGAAGGCACTTCTCAAAGAATAGTATAACAGCTTGACCTAGGACAGTGAGAAGGCTTTGGGACACCAACCATGGCAATCAGGAGGCCTGACCACTGACTCCTTCTAGAAGGACCCTAGGACTGGCTATCACAATCAACAGCTAACATGGAGGTGGGTAGGCAGGGGAGAGGGGTGGCTCAAGGGCAACACAGTACTGGGCTTAGGAATATACATTTTATTTCAGTGTTAAGCATTCAGTTCTGCTACTTACATGCTGTGTGACCTTAGTTGAGTTACTTAGCCTCTCTGTGCCTCAGTTTCCCCAACTGTGGAAGGGGAAGATGGTGATAACACCTACATTTTCTTTATGAAGCTTGAATGAATTGATGCAAATGGAACACAGAGCCCAGTTCATGGTAAACTCTGGGTCCATGGTAGCTTTGACTGATTACCATTTTTCAAAATGCCCCAACTTTAAGTCTTTTGATTGGGAAAAGGGCATGAAAAGAAAGAGTATGCAAAACCTCTCCAACTCAACCTTCAGGGTGGGTGGAGACACCAGCCCAGAAATTACTGGAGCTGAGGCTTGATGCTATTGACCTTCCAAAGAGAGTGTGCCACACTCTTGAACGATTACTATGTCCCAAGTAGAATGCTAAGAATTTCGTGTTTAATCGTTGAGACTGGGTCTTGCTCTGTTGTCCAGGCTACATTTATGCCTCATGCCAATCCTTTCACTCTGGGGCCATCATTATTCCCATTTGATAGACAAGGAAAATGAGGCTCAGTGAGGGCCAGGTGACTCACCCCAGGGCCCACTGCATAGAGTGGGAAGACCTTAGTTTGTTCCATCACATCTAGAAACCAGGCAAGGGCATCAAAGGTGAAGTAGGGTTTCGTAGGGTAAGTAGCGGCCAACCCCGAGGCGACCACCACTGTCACTTCTATGCCATGCAGGTACCCAGCAGGGATGAGAAAAGCTGGGGTGTGCTTCCTTGGTCTTAACACTAGAAGGAGATGCTTGTAGGTCTCCTTCACATTCAGGCCACCTGCCCCCATCCATGCCTCTCTCTCGGCATTTCTACAGTTGAATCACATGCATGTCTGGGGGTCAACAGAACCACAAATCCTCTCCTTCCTGCCGTCATTGCATCCTTTTGAAGGTCAGTGGTCGGGTGGAGGGTGGGAGGAGGTAGAGAGGTGGATTCTGAGAGGGAGAAGTTGGGCAGAGGCAGATATCATTCTCAGCACCTGAGGGTGAGGATGCTTTTGCTCTTTCTGTCAAACCATTCCAGCAGCTATTGCTCTTTCCAAGGGTAGAAGTGTTCCTTCGGGTAAGAATTTCAAAATTGAAAAGTGCTCCATCTCTGTTGAGTCATGACAGACCCCCTAAAAGGATTGCACTGAACGGGACTCAGCTGGGTCTATTTAGAATGTTCCTGGTCCCATAAGCAGCCTTGGAACTGGCCCTGTCTCAGTTACACCCACATTGAAAAGCGCTGCAGTAGCCCTTTTAATGAAATAATCATGAAAATCAGTAGTGGAGCTGGAAGGCTCATCAGAGGAACAAGGACCATCCTCCTCATTTCTGTGGCCCCCGATTCCAGTTTCCGGGGGTGTTCACCACTGCCTGCATATGTATGATTATTACATGAAAGCAAAGAAGGTGTGGCAGAAGGCCAAATGCAGCAATTCCTCTGTGTGCTTTTTCCTGCTGCCATAAATCTCTTCGGATTTAAAAAGCAAACACAAATAGCCCCAGCTCGGGGATTATATGAGCCAAATTCAGCACTAAGATATTTCAGAGTTGCTGATCCAAGACCTTCATGTCTGTCCTTCCTGTGTCCCTAGCCCCGGCCCCTGGATGGTGAATGCTGCCTCTTTCCTTCTTGCCCACACAGATCAGGGAAGAATTTCTCTTGAGTGGCAGTAGGTTCCAACAGAGCCAGTACTTAGAGAGAAACCCTTTGACCTTGCCAAGAAAGGAATTCCCCTTTATGGTGACTTTGCTCTCCAGCTGGGTCTTTGGCTCTCCACTCTGTTTTCTCTCTCTGGATCCCTTTTTCTGAGAACTCATCTGTGCCACAGCTTTAACCATCACAGGATGAGACTATTTCCGAGTGCCTGGCATTTAGCAGGCTTTGCACAGGGTGCCAAGCACCGTGCCTGGTACACAATAGACTTTGTATAGAGGACTGGCCACAATGCCTACTCCACCGTAGGCTTCTTACAGAGTGCCAAGCACAGCACCCAGCACGTGATAGGTTTCTCACAGGGGGCCAAGCCCAGTGCTGATGTGTGGTAGGCTTCTTGGTAGGTGTTTACTATTAGTAGTTCCTATATGTACTTAGCAATACTACCTCTAGGAATGCCTTCTAGATCCCTTTGTCCCTATTCTTTCCAGGTGATTAGACTTATTAATTTCCACTAGTTTTAAAATAAGCTCCTATTATGTGCCAGGCATTGTGCTAGAAGTGCAGGAGTTCGGTCTGATCTCTGCCTTTTCTGAGCTTATACCCCTTGGCTTCACCTATGACTGGAATCTGCAAGATTCAAGTCATTTGAACAATTAGCTGCTCCCCCTCGATCGGGAGTTTGATTCCTTCCTATGTGGGCTTTGTGCTCCTTTGGCTAGAGATTGTGCTTTATCTCAGTTTCCTAACTTCCAGAGCCAGCTCATGTCGGTCATTTGGAAAATGTTCGAAGTGGGTGGTTTTTTTTAATCACTGAGACTGGGTCTTGTTCTGTTGCCCAGGCTGCAGTGCAGTGGCATGCTCACAGCTTACTGCAGCCCCAAACTCCTAGGCTCAAGAGATCCTCCTGTCTCAGCCTCCCAAATAGCTGGGACTACAGGTGTACACCACTACACCCAGCTAATTGTTTTTTAGAGATGGGAGTCTCATTATGTTGCCCAGGTTAGTCTCAAACTCCTGGCCTCAAGCTATCCTCCTGCCTTGGCCTCCTAAAGTGCAGGGATTATAGGTGTGAACTACCACATCCAGCCTAAGGGAGTGGCTTTGTACTCAATGGAGCTCCAGTCCCACTTTCCCTGGCCTATTATGCAGGCCCCCTGGAGTTCTCACTCTCACGCTGTATTTATCTTGTCTAAAGGAAGTCATTACAGCTTCCATTGCTCATTGTCTAATAACAACAGAAAGGAAAAGAAGTCTTGGTCTCATCTTGCAATATTTTCCCTAGTCGTAGGTCATTCTGTCTTGTTCTCCTTCAAAATCTCTAATGGCGCGGCCTCTCCCTTGCCCCTTCTGCTACTCATTCTCCTGATTTTGGAGATCTCTTCTCTCACCATTCCTGTACACGGCAGCCAGATCAGTCTTTTTGTAGATTCCCCTTTCAAAACAGTGCTTAACTGCTTCAAATCTGCAAAGAACTCTCCATTTCTGACATAATGCAATGTTTACTCCATTTAAGAGCTTTCAAGAGCCTCCTCAATCTAGCCCACTTCTCCACCAGGGTCTGGAGTCGTTTCATATTTTCATGACTTGAAGGGCAGGGGGATGCTACTGACATCTAATGAGTAGAGACCAGGGATGCTGCTCAACATCTACAATGCACAAGGCAGCGCCCCCCGATAGCAGAATGATCCTGCCCCAAATGCCCACAGTGCTGAGGTTGGAAGCTCTGATCTAACCCCGTCCTACCATCCAAGCACCTCACAAAGCCGCATGCTTTAATACAGGCAATCTGGCATCTTCCCTGGCTGAGGAGCAAGCCGCCCTCACTTCCTTTGTGAGAGTGAGTGTGGGTGCTAGAAATATCACAAGCTCTGGAACTACAGCCACCTGGAACTGAGTCCCGTCATATCTATTTGTGTGACATTTACTTAACCAGGCTTGCCTTGCCTCCCTCTGAAAAATAAGCACAGTATTTACTTCATAAAATGTGTGAGACCCAAAACAGAGCTCCCACGTGTTCTTCAGGCTTCCATTTAGGCATTGCTCGCCTGTGCCCCCGCAGTGCTCTTTACTTCCGTATCAGCTGCCAAACCCATTGTCTTGCGTGGGGATTTGCTTGTTTTGCTCACCATTCTATCTTCATAGTCTGTTTGTAGGCGTCACTAATATAGATGGTCCTCCATTTACAGTGGTCTCACTTAATAATTTTTCAACTTTGTGATGTACCCATAGGACTGTTCAGTTTCTCACTTTCAGTACAGTATTTAGTAAGCATTAAGAATCCTGAGTTGTGTATACCGGACTGCACACACCTCGAGGTTTTCAACACTTTATTGTAAAATAGGCTTTGTGTTAGATTATTTTGCCCAACTGTAGGCTAATGTAAATTTAGGGTAGGCTAAGCTGAGCTATGATATTCAGTAGGTTAGGTGTATTAAATACATTTTTGACTCATGATATTTTAATCCTATGATGAGTTTACAAGGATGTAACTCCACTGTAAGTTGAGAAGCATCTGTACAAGGAATAAATGAAAAAAGGTCTGAAATAATATTGCGTACCCATTTCCCACCCAATGAAGTTTGGAAATGTTGTGTTTTGTGGGTTTTCTTTTCTTTTCTTTTTTTTTTTTTTAAAGATAGTCTCGCTCTGTCGCCCAGGCTGGAGTGCAGTGGCATAATCTCGGATCACTGCAGCCTCCACCTCCTGGGTTTAAGCAATTCTCCTGCCTCAGCCACCTGAGTAGCTGGGATTACAGGTGTCCACCACCTCACCTGGCTAAGTTCTGTATTTTTAGTAGAGACAGGGTTTCACCATATTGGCCAGGCTGGTCTTGAACTCTTGACCTCAAGTGATCCCCCTGCCTCGGCCTCCCTAAAGTCCTGGATTTACAGGCATGAGCCACCAAAGCCCGGCCTTAAATATATTTTTGACTCATGATATTTTAAGCTTCTGATGGGTTTACAGGGAGGTAACTCCACTGTAAGTCGAGAAGCATCTCTACATGAATGAATGAATGAATGAATGAATGAATGAATGAATGAACAAAAGGTCTGAAATAATATTGTGTACCCATTTCCACCCAATGAAGTTTTCAAATGTTGTTTGTTTTTTTAAAGGCAGGTTTTAAAAATAGCTTTATTGAGATATAATTGACATACAATAAACTGTACATATTTAAAGTGTACAATTTGGTGAGAGATTAAATATGTTCACACCTGTGAAACCCTCACCATTGTCCATGTACTGAACGTATCCTTCACACCCAAAAGTTTCCTCAAGTCCTGTTGTAAACCAAGAGGAGTTTTGCAGAATAAAAAAGCTGATAGACTCACACACCTCCAAGGCCAAATCTGGTCCTACCTCTCAATTTCCTTATCTGTAAAATGAGGAATGTTCACCTTGCAGGATTGTCTCAGGTGCACATAAAATGGTCTAATTGAACTCGTAGCAGGATGGCAGGAGATCAACAAAGCGTGGTTATTATTATCTGCCCTGTTCTGTCCAAGATTCCCTTGTGTGGATTCTCTCACGCTTCCCTCCACCTACTGAAATCGATCGCAACCTTCAAGTGCACCTGAGGGGCTGTCCATCTTGTCATGCTCTCTCTGATCTTTCTCTTTTCCTTATTTCTAAAGCCCTTGCAGTTAGGTACACACAACTCAAGGTTTCTAATGCTTCGGCTTGGTTTCACTCATAATTATCTCTCTCCTCCTAAAGAGAGAGAAAGTAACTGATGTAAAGGTTAGGTCTGTGTCGTAAATATGTTTTTTTTGTCTATTCCCTTTACAACACCTGCCTCAAGGCTGAGAATGTATTCAAAGGAGGCTTCCCGATTGACTGGCTTATAAAAGAGTTTTCATCTCAAGAAATTTTATCTTTTTATTTTTTTCATTATTTTCTGGTTCATTGTACACATAATAATGTAACAATATCTGTGATCAAAAAATAAAGAGAAATCACTCTGCATTCCACTCCTATTGCATGTTGGCAGTTGGATATTTTCCCTTTCCTTTCATTTTATATCTACATGCACCCAGAATTTGTACAAAGCTGTGATCACAGAGTCGATGGAATTTGGCATTCTTCTTTTTTACTCAATGTGCTACCATGGGCATTTTTTTCATTTTGTGGCTGTCTTCATAATTATCATTTTTTTAGGGACTGCACAATACTTAAGTATGTGGGTGTAGCATAATCGACTGAACTGTTTCCTTTCTGTTGGTGGTAGGGGCTGGTTCTGAATTTTCACTATTTTAGACAATGCTATAATTCACTCTGTCAACATGTGCTGAGCACTTACAATGAAGTAGAAGCAGTGTTTGGCTCTGCACCAGGCAGCCTTGTACCTGTAGCTTTGCTCTTCTTATTTCTTGAGGGTAGGTTTGCTGGGATGGAGGGTCGTGTAAACCTATTTGTAACTTCCCGGGCATTCTGAGTGTAATCTCAAGGTCTCTATTTAAAAACACAACGAACTGTGGGAAGTCACCTTTGAAGGAAGGTGAGGGTGAGGTGGGTCTCAAATGCCTTCTGTTCTTCTGACATCAGCAGACACCAGTGATTTGGGGGCTAAGAGAGTAGATCTAGGGCAGCGGGAAGATGAGAGGATGGGAAGGATGCTGAGCAAATGGGGCAGGCAGGAGTTCTCTGGTTATGGGCTATTACTTTTTCAGAAGAGATGCCATCTCTCTTCTCTTCCCACTCCCCACGTCCTGCCACCTGCACTGGCCTCCTTTCAGGTTCATAAGTTCAGCGAGCTTTTCCTGATGTGGGACTCTAGCCCATTGCATCCCTGCTAGTCAGAAATGCTCTTCCTTTGGCCAACTTCTCATCCCTCAACTCTCAGCCAAAATCCCACTCTGTGATTGAGAGTGTTTCTGATTTCTCCATCAGTAAGTATTTGCTAGCACCTTGCATTTCACTACCAGAGCACATGTCGAAAATGTGAATCAGTTATTTCTGTTTATAGTTTTATTTTTTGTCCCCTCTCCCTCCGTTAAGGCTCTGTATTCCACAAGGACAGTGACTCTCAAGATGGCATTGCTGGATCTCTGGCCCTGGCACAGTCTCCAGGCCATCACAGACACAAAGCACAGAGGTATTAAGCAATTGTATTCGTGCATACATGAAAGAATGCTTGCCAAAATATCACGTAAGGAAGTCAAAGAAAAAATGACTGAAGGGATAATGATAGCTCATTTTCCAGACCACAATTTAAGAGACTCAAGTTAAAGATAGGAAGAACTGACCGGGCACGGTGGCTCACCGCGCTAATCCCAGCACTTTGGGAGGCCGAGATGGGTGGATCACGAGGTCAGGAGATCAAGACAATCCTGGCTAACATGGTGAAACCCCGTCTCTACTAAAAATACAAAAAATTAGCCAGGTGTGGTGGCGGGTGCCTGTAGTCCCAGCTACTCAGGAGGCTGTGGCAGAAGAATGGTGTGAACCCAGGAGGCGGAGTTTGCAGTGAGCCGAGGTCGCGCCACTGCACTCCAGCCTTGGCGACAGAGAGAGACTCCATCTCAAAAAAAAAGAAAAAAAAAAGGATAGGAAGAACTACCTGAGAGCTATGGAACTGGGCAAATGGATGTCCTCAAAATTAGCCTGCAGCCTCTAAACATCTGAGAAACAGAGGGTCACCTTCTAACATCTAGCTTTAAGCTTTCCTTTCACATCCTGCTGGAACTATTGGGACAACCTTAAATTATATGCAATGCTCTGCATTCCAAATTTAAAAATAAATCTGAAAACTCAGACCATCAGAACCCCCTCCTTTTCAAGAAACTTCCCAAGTGTCACCAAATCTGTTCTAAAACTATCACCTCAAATAACCAGCTTCTCCCATCCACTTGTCCTTCAGTTTTCCCATCTTAATCTGTGATTTGAAGAAAATTGTTTCCCTTTTGAGACAGGCTCTTGCTGTCTGTCAGCCATGCTGGAGTGCAGTGGCATGATCTCAGCTCACTGCAGCCTCTACCTCCCAGGATCAAGCGATCCACCCAACTCAGCCTTCTGAGTAGCTGAGACTACAGGCATGCATCACCATGCTCAGCTAAGTTTTATATTTTTGGGGGGGCGCAGGTAGAGATGAAGCTTCAGTATGTTGGCCAGGGTGGTCTCAAACTCTTGGGCTTAAGTGATCTGCCCTCCTCGGCCTCCCACAGTGCTGGGATTATAGGCATGAGCTACTGTGCCCAGCCTTGTTTCTTTCTTATGATTCTATCTGGACAGTGTAATACCTTTGTACGTAACAATTTTGTGTTGGAAAACGAGAATGCCGAAACAATGGCTCTGGCCCAAATCTGAATCCTCTCAGAAGCTGTGAGTGGCATGGACCCTGAGAAGAAGTCTGGAGCCCAGAGCAATAGACAGAGTGAGACACACAAAATCATCTGAAACCATGATGGCAGCTGGGTTTCCATCTGCTTCCCTGTGTTGACACACATGTGGCCATGATCAATAACTTCAGAATCACAGGTTATAAACCATCATTCCCCCAGGTGACTGCAACAGCCAGCAAATGATCTTGCAGCCCCAGCCTCCCTCCTCCCATTCATACCCTCTGCACCACCAGTGATTTTTCAAAACCCAAATCAAATCATAGCCCCATTTTAGTGTGTCAGTGGCTCTTGGTCACACCCAGGTTGGACTCCACATTTGCTGGATTGGTGTACATAGTCTTTATGTGCATCTGATACCTGTCTCCTCGCTCAGCCTCACCTCATGCCCCTTCTTCCCTTTCCCCCCAGGTGTCTCTTTGCCAATACCTATAATTAGACGAGATAACAAGACATCCCTGGGCTTGCACTCCAGTAAGCCTTCTTGTAGTTCTCCCAGCCTCTGAGCCTCTTGCATTCCTCAGTATGCATGCACATGACTTTCCTTTCCCAATGCAGCCCCCTCCCTGCTCCTTTCTTCCTATGGATAATTGTGGCTCATGCTTCACTGTTCAGAGAGGCGCTATCTGTACAGGAAAATCACGGGCTCCAAAGTTGAAATGCCTGGCTTGACTCCAGGCTCCACCTTTCACTGCCAGTTCCAGGCCTTTCTGGGTGCACACAATGACAAGGTTTCTCAGTTTGCCTTCAGTAAGGCGTAGCCAACGACCTGAGCAGTAGTGCTAGACTATGAGAAGGGTGTGTGTTCTTTCTGGGACTGGCCCATAAAACCTCCTATTCATGACCCTTTGGTGCTTTCTGCCCATCTGTTGGCTAGAAGCGAAGGACCTTTAGACCCAAGACAATAGTGGAACCATAAGATGAAAAGAGCCTGGGTCTCTGAATGCTCTTACAGAAGATCATCCACCAAATATCCACCTTAAGCTATCATGTGAATGAATGAGAAATAAACTTCTGTGTTAAGATGGTCAAATAGGAGCTAGCATAACTTTAATACATTAGCTTTCCAAGTTACTTAGCCGATTCATTCCTTGGTGACAATAGTGGGGTTAAGAGGATTAAATGAACTAATGCATGTGAAGTATTTGGCACAGAGCTAATAATACTAAGCCCCCAATATATGTTTGCTGCATATTATTATTATTATTATTATCATCTCTCCTTTAAATAAGTGCTACTGCTCTTGGAGAGCAGAGCAAGGGCCAGCCTGGTGCTTTTTCCAAAGCAAACATCTTACCTTTTAACTTCTTGCACGTAGTCTGCATTTCTGTCAAAGAGGTGGGTCACAGAGTCTTTGATTGCTTCATGCTTGAAAGTAGAGGCTGTTCCAAAGACAGTCACATTGGGGACAGTGGAACACAGCTGAGCCACAGCTTGACCCTGCAAGGAAAAGACAATAGCTATGTCACACATAGAAGCCACCAGATCATAGCCAGTGTTGCTGGGTGTAGAGCAGGATTTCTCCATTGGCACTATTGACTTTTCTTTTCTTTTTTTTTTCTTCTTTTTTTTTTTTTTTTTTTTAGAGATGGAGTCTCACTCTGTCACTCAGGCTGGAGTGCAGTGTGCAGTGGTGAGATCTTGGCTCACTGCAACCTCTACCTTGTGGGTTCTAGCAATTCTCCTGCCTCAGGCTCCCAAGTAGCTGGGACTACAGGTACATGCTGCTACGCCTGGCTAATTTTTTGTATTTTTCGTAGAGATGGGGTTTCACCGTGTTGCCCAGGCTGGTCTCGAACTCCTGAGCTCAGGCAATCCACCCGCCTCAGCCTCCCAAAGTGCTAGGATTACAGGCGCGAGCCACTGTGCCCGGCGGACATTTTTAAGGTTGGATTAGTCTTTGTGGTAGGAGACTGTACTATGTGTTGTCAGATGTTTAGCCCTCCTGGCCTCTACCTACTACATGCCAGTAGCATCCTCCCAGTTGTGACAACCACAAATGTATCCAGACATTGGAAAGTGTCGCCTGGGTGGAAGGACAAAATCTCCTGTGGTTAAGAATCACTGGCGTAGAGGAAAGTCAATGGGAATCAGATGAATCCAAGCACCAAGACTTAAAAACTGGTATCTTACAATACCACCTACTTCACAGGGCTCTTGCAGATGTCTTAGTTTGGGTACCGCAGAAGCCGACCCTGAGATAAGGATTTGAATGTAGGTATTTTACCTGGACAGTGATCTCAGGAAATAACAAGGTATTAAAGACAGTAAAAGAAGGCAGCCAATAAAAGATGTGTTATCAAGGCCATATCTACCATGTATGACTGGAGCTCAATCCCTCTGGGGAACCCTGTCAGCAAGTGTAGAATACGCCTCTGAGTTACCCTAACCACGGGCAAGGAAGCCAGAGTATTTATCCAGCATATTTCCATCTGATACTTGTTGAGGGCTGCTTCTGCAATAGTAATTCTCGCGCCTATCTGGCTTGTTCCAGTCAAGTGGGCTCCCACGGCAGACAGAAGTCCTAAGCAACCTTCGGCATGTTAAGTGCAGAAAAGATAGGATGTGGCTGACAGCATCTTCTACAGGGAAGTGTTAAATAAGGTATTATGCAACACAGGTCAAAGACCTGGCACAAAATGTGACACTTAGATAATACATCCTAATTACCTTTCCCCCTTAGGGGCTTATTATATCCATTGCCGAGATGTCCAGGCATATAGAGAAAAGGTCAACACAAGTTTTAAATATTAAGCAGTCCAGGGGAAATGCACAATGCAGTTAGGAGCAGGTTTATTCTTCCATATTGCTTTTTCAGTATGGTCAGAATTGAAGTCATTGGACAAAATATTGTGGTCATGTATATTCAGACATTTTCCAGTAAAACCCAGTTTTCTGGTAACTAAGGTGCATTCTAATACCAAGTGTTGTCTCTTTCTGGTGTTCCATCTGCCATTTTAAGGAGGGAAAATATTCTACCAGCATCATCTGTGATGTTAATTTCTGCCTATCATGTTATTTTCATGTCTTCATGCTGGCGGACTAAATCAGGTTGGCAGGTCAATTTATGGAAATGTTATCTTATCACCCGTTGCAATTAAAGGCAACATTGAGAGAATCACAGAATGTCAGAGTTGGAAGATCATCCAATTACGCCCTCCCCATGACTGCTCTATAGATAAAGGGAAAGCCATTCACAAAGGTTAAGGTTACCCACTTTTGAGAGGCAAATCTGGGATTCAAAGTAAGGTCTCCTGGTTTCCAGTTATTACCACTTTCCATTGTTATGCTGTCTACTTATTTTGACATTTTAAGCTAAGCAGGCTTTAAAGTTCCTACCTAAAATAGACATGTTGCTGGCACACTCCCTTGGAGGTCAACATTTCAGAATATGGGCATGAACCTAAGACTCTGGACAGGCTATAGTTTTCTGTCCTACGAATAGCACTGATACTTGTTTAATTCTCCTGGCTTCTAGATTTTATAAAACAAAGAGAGGACTATCTTTTCTAGGGAGTGTAAATATCAGCAACCAATGCAGCAATTCTCTAAAATTTGCTGGCCTCAGATATGTCATAGTTATAGCTCCATATGGACAGGGCTTGAGATAACCTTCTTACTACTGGGATGGGAAATTACAATTAGTTCCAGTCTCCCTGTATTCCCTTCTGCCCTCTGTCCTTAGGCAAATAGGACATTCATTTATTCATTGAACTATTTTTCACATTTCTATTCTGTACAGCTTGCACTGTGGTATGGATTCCAGAGTGTCCAAAATGATTGGCATACGTTAATCTCCAGTCCCAAGCTGCCCACTGAGTCCTGGACTTGCATCTCTATCGTTTTGGCATTTGACTCCACCTGGCTGTCCCAAAAGCAACACATCATACTCAGTTGATCCAAAACCTAACTAGTGGCCATCTCTGAATGAGTTACTCCCTGAGTCAGTTTCCTAGTGCTGCTGTAACAAAGTTCTACAGACCCAGTGGCTTAAACATCAGAAATTCCTTTTGTCACAGTTCTGGAGGCTCAAAGTCTAAAATCAAGGCATTGGCAGGGTTCGTTCCTTCTGAGGGATGTGAGCGAAAGATCTATTCCATGCCTTTCTCCTCGGCTTGTAGATGTACCTATTCTCCCTGCATCTCTCCACGCCATCTTCCCTCTATGACGCTCTTGTGTCCGAATTTCCCCTTCTCATAGGGACACCAGCCATATTGGATGAGGGCCCATTCTAGTGACCTCAATTTAACTGGATTGCCTTTGCAAAGACCCTGTCTCCAAATAAAGCGACGTTCTGAGGTGCTGGGGGTTAGGCTTCAACATATGAATTTGGAGTGGTGGGGGTGGGATGCAATTTAACCCGTAACACTCCTCTTACTGTGTTTCCTGCTTTAGTGGATGGACTGCACCATTCCCCAGCGCTAAAGCCAGGAATCTGGGCAGCATCCTGGCCTCCTCTTCCTCCTTCGCCCCCACGTCCCTATATTCAGCACGTGCGTTATCTCTTTGTCCTCGACAGCTCTTGTAACTGTCTCTTCTTAGTCTGGGTCTTCACATTTCTCACCCTGGACTATGACAACACTCCTCCACCTGACCTGGCTGTTTCCAAAAGTCCTTCTGTGTTGAGAGTGACATTTCTCAAACACAACACTGAACACGTCACTGTTTATTTTAGACTTCTCAATGTCCATCATGGCTTTCAGAATAAAATGCACACCACCTAGTTTATCACACAAGACTGGTCCCTATTATCTGACCCAGTCTCTGTCATTCACTTATTTCCTCCACTTTTCCAATCTCTATTCCCTAACACACACTGAACTTTAGCCACCAAGATTAGCATTTGCCACCAGAATGGCATTGTGCAGCCCTCAACCCTGGCATTCCCAGAATGACCTTTCATCTTACTTTTGTTTGTTATTAGAGACACGGTCTCACTCTGTCACCCAGGTTGGAGTGTAGTGGCTCAATCATGGCTCAGTGCAACCTTGAACTCCTGGGCTCAAGTGATCCTCCTGCGTCAGACTCCCCAGTAGCTGGGACTACAGGTACATGCCACCACACCCAAATAGTTTTTTTTTTTTTTTTTTTAGACGGAGTTTTGCTCTTGTTGCCCAGGCTGGAGTGCAGCGGCACAATCTCGGCTCACTGCAACCTCCGCCTCCTGGGTTCAAGCGATTCTCCTGCCTCAGCCTCCAGAGTAGCTGGGATTACAGGCATGTGCCTCCATGCCTGGCTAATTTTGTATTTTTAGTAGAGATGGGGTTTCTCCATGTTGGTCAGGCTGGTCTTGAATTCCCGACCTCAGGTGACCTGCCCGCCTCGGCCTCCCAAACTGCTGGGATTACAGGTGTGAGCCACTGCGCCCAGCCTTAAAAAATTTTTTTTTTTGTAAAGATGGGGTCTCACTATGTTACCCAGGCTGGTCTAGAATTCCTGGCCTCAAGTAATCCATCTATCTTGGCTTCCCAAAGCACTAGGATTACAGGCATGAGCCACTGTGCCCAGCCTCACCTTCTTTTACTGAGGAAGAAGCTGAAGTTTACAGAGGTTAGGTGTCTGCTCCAACACTAGAGTAACAGCTTGATCTGCTTCACTCCTGGATGCCACACATACCAGCTGAGCAACGTATTGGCACCTCTGTTCACTTGTCTAAAATATTTGGATAGCAGTACTCTACACAGTCTAGGTTTACTGTGAGATTATGTGATATAATGCATCAAACTGCCTAGAACAATCAATGCTCAATACATGCTTGCTATCACTACTCCTAAGTCCTCTCTTACTATTTTTCTTGGTCTTATTACATTCACCGTAGCATCATATCCAGTATCCTGCCATCAGATCCTGCAATGACCATGCTATTTCAGCATCAATGGCAGTTTCCCCACATGCTTTCCCCCTTCTCATTATGACCTCCCTTCCTCTTTCTTCCAATCAGGGCTATTCCCACTCAAGCATCTCCATCCCCAGAAATCCTTCCCAGCATCCCAGATAGAGTTGGTTGCCCCCTTTTGTGCCCCTTTGACTTGTGGTTCTTTTCTCCCAAAGTGTGGCCACCATGGCCTCTGTGGCTTCTGCCTGCCCCATGAGCTCTGTGGGGACAGGGACTGTGTCTCCACCGGCCCTCTGCTCCTGTGCCCAGCGCAGAACCTGGCACATAGTAAATGTCTGGTAAAACTTGGTGGATGGATGCATGAGAAACTGGAGGAGTTGAGTGTATGGGGGCAGCACTTCCCAATCGTTTTGGAGCCTTCATGTCCTTTAGTGTTGTAGAGTTGGAATAAAGCGTAGATTTAATTAACCTATGCAGGTTCTGACTGAAGCAGAACTTCACTATTTCTATTTTAAAGAAAAACATGCACATGTTAAAAAAAAAAAAAAGAGAGATAATATAGGTAATCCAGACCACTTAGGTACTTATATTATTATATAACATATAATATGTGAGTATTAGATAATAGATAAATATATAATATGACTTATAACTATAATAATGTACAATTAATATATATAGCCATGATGTGTGTATGTATAATTATATATAATTATATATACATTATATATATATACATAATATATACTATCTATTTAATAAGGAATATAGAAATAGAATTGCTAATAATACAATTAAGATTAGTATGATATATAAGTATTATGTATACTATATATGAAATATATGACCCTGATCGACAGGCTGGCAGTTTAAAGCAAGATCATATTCCAGCATGTAAACGAATGATTAGAGGAGTGAATCCATCTCTTTAAAGGCTTACTACACTGCCTGGTACATATTAAGTACTGAGTAAGGAGCAGTTTTTAGCTATAACAGTTTTGAGGTTGGGATGGGGCCCAGTTGAAATTCTTTTTACCCATTAAGTGGGAATTTAAGCTAGATGATCCTACCAGTGCACTGAGATTCAGGATTTAGCATAAGAAACTCAACTAAGTAAGGACAGAGAATGGATGGCTTAGGAAAATCTCTATAATGTAAATACTGTCTACTCCTCCAGCCTTGTTTCTCATTGTATTCCAGAACTCTACCTTGACCACAATGAAAAACAGTCAGTTCTTCCTAAGTGCCACCCTCTCTTTCACTGTAGGATCTTTGTACATACAATCCCCACTGCTTGGAATCCTCTTTCCTGTCTTTTCTCCCAGTTTATTCCTTGTATCCTCTGAATCTCAGCCTCTCTGTTACTTTATTGAGTCATTCATTCCATCACTACAGTGTTTTTTTTCGACGGAGTCTTCCTCTGTTGCCAGGCTGGAGAGCAGTGGCACGATCAGCTCACTGCAACCTCCGCCTCCCGGGTTCAAGCAATTCTCCTGCCTCAGCGTCCCGAGCAGCTGGGACCACAGGTGCCTGCTACCATGCCCGGCTAATTTTTGTATTTTTAGTAGAGATGGGGTTTCACCATGTTGGCCAGGATGGTCTCAATTTCTTGACCTCATGATCCACCCGCCTTGGCTTCCCAAAGTGCTGGGATTACAGGAGTGACTACAGTGCTATTTAATGAGCATCTCTACTGGATCAAACATTATCAGAGGTGCCAGAAATATAAACAAGTTATTTACACATATGGTTCCTGTCTTGGAACTTGCATTGTAATGAAGATGACAGATATTAATAAAATAAACAAACCATTAAAAGTACAATTATATACCTAAACCATGAGAATGAGAGTGCCAGTTCCACTGAACCATTAGCAAAAGACTGCATTGGTGCACTATGTTTTTGGACATATGCAGACAATGAAGGGCATGCATTAAAATGGAGTGTGTGGGCATGTCGGAGGAGATAGATAAGGACAAGGAAAGGACTCACCTGTGGTCAGGTTTCTCAAATGGGTTGTGTGACTAGGGGCAAGCTCATGTCTCTGTGCCTTAATTTCACTTTTTTTTTTTTTTTTCTGAGATGGAGTCTCGCTTTGTTGCCCAGGCTGGAGTGCAGTGGCACGATCTCGGCTCACTGTAACCTCTGCTTCCCAGGTTCAAGCAATTCTCCTGCTTCAGCCTCCTGAGTAGCTGGGACTATAGGCACATGGCAGCATGCCCAGCTAATTTTTGTATTTTTAGTAGAGATGGAGTTTCACCATATTGGCCAGGCTGGTCACAAACTCCTGACCTCGTGATCTGCCCGCTTTGGCCTCCCAAAGTTCTGGGATTACAGGTGTGAGACAGCACACCCAGCCGATTTCACATTTTTAAAATGGGAACTTGGACTTAATGATCTCTATGGTCTCTTCAGTTCTCAGATTTCTTGATCACATTGACTAGTTATTTAGCTGGACCAAAAATAGTCTATTTGGAGGAATCTCCTATAAAGTATGAAAGTTGAGTCCCTATCCCAAGTTTGATGAAAATGGAACTTTCTATTACTAACTTGACCATTTTCAAGATCATCTTACAAAAAGAATTTTGTATATCTCTTCTAAAAGTTGTTTTCAGTGTTAAACAGCTCATGAAAACCACAGATCATTAATGTAGTCAAAGAATGGAAATGAATTAGCAGAACGAGCTTGTGAATATTCGGAGAAGAGACCTGGAGGAGATGGTGAGGTAAGATTTTCTTCTTCCAAAGATTGTCAGTTTATTTTTGCATCTTCATCGATGTATAGAGGTACTTAGATGAGCAAAAATAACTGAAAATTTTTGTACTTGTACAAAATCAAGTACATTGGATGCATGAGCCACACTTATGTTTTTCTTACGACAGTACAGCCTCTCACATTGAGATACAGACACAGAGTCAGAAACATTTTTTTCAGATCACGCTGTCATTTGTCTGCTCAACAATTCAGTGACTCAGTTGTTGTAAGAAGAAGAAATTCAAACCCCACTGTGTGGGCGGATCCGTGTGACCTGCCACCAAAGGCAGCAAAGACTATTCTATGTTCTCACCTACAATGCTTCAAGCATCAGTCAGTTTTTCTTTTTCTTTGTTTGTCACTGCAAAGCTGTTGACCTACACGTGACATGTGCTGTGACACACAGGTGCTGAGAATTTCCATGGCAGGAAGTTATGGGGGTGCATGGCTGAGATAGAAGTGAGGGAAGAAAAATTGAAAAGAGTGGGACAGGCATTTTTCAATTGCTCAAAATATAAGTATGGACAATTATTTTTGTTTTTGTTTTTGAGACAGAGTCTCACTCTGTTGCCTAGGCTGGAGTACAGTGGTGCGATCTTGGCTCACTGCAACCTCCACCTCCTGGGTTCAAGTGATTTTCCTGCCTCAGACGCTCAAGTAGCTGGGACTACAGGTGCGTGCCACCATGCCTGGCTAATTTTTGTATTTTTAGTAAAGATGGGGTTTCACCATGCTGGCCAGGCTGGTCTCGAAATCCTGAACTTGTGATCTGCCCTCGTTGGCCTCCCAAAGTGCTAGGATTACAGGTGTGAGTCATGGTGCCCAGCCTAATTTTTTTTTAATCCCCAAAAGAAGTAGACATATTCTTTGAGAAGACTTGGTGGATGGTATCTTTTTTTTTTCTCTTTTATTCATTGTATGGATCCGTACTTCTCAGTGTGTGGTGCCAGAGCCAGCAGCCTCAACATCACCTGGGGACTTGCTGTAATGCACATGCCCAGGCTCCACCCCAGACTTATGGAATCAGAAACTCCCAGGATGGGGCCCTGCAGCCTGAGTTTGAACAGGCCCTCTAGGGGATTCTGATGCAGCTGAAGCTGAGAACCACTGAGGTAAATCATCGTGGTAAATCACTGGCACATTCCCTGTGATTTAGAGGAGAAAGGCCCCACGATGCTCAGAATATCTGATAATCATATTTTATTTAAAACCTGGATGTGGCCTGACTATTTGTATATAATTATACATTCCCTGGAGAATTCTAATGTGCTGACAGTGCTGAGATCCACTGCTCTATAAAGGCATCCTTCTTCTAATTTGCTCAGTTATGGCATTGTAACAATCCACTTCCTCTTTTCCTACTTGAAGCTGACATCAGAGTCCATGGGTTTAGTGTGTGGGATCCTGTAGATCAGGGCATGACCAACACAGTCTTCTGTGATCAGAGAAGCAGGAAGAGAAAATAAGCCCTGTCCCTATTAGCAGGATCTGAGGCTCTTGATGCTTGGCCATGGTACACCGGGTTTTCCTAGCCTCTCACAGCTCTGCTCCAGCAAGTGACTGGGAAGATGACAATTTAAACCTTTTATTCTACTTAGATTGCTCTGAGCTCATTGCAAAGGTCCTAGATTAAGAAGCAAGTGAGGCAAAGTGGTGAAGCATATAGGTTGATTCATTCAACTCCAGCTGCACAGAACTTACTGTGTACCTGGCACGGCTCAACATACCCTATAAATAATAGCTCATTCGTTCCTCATCACAACCTTTATGGGGTAGGTATTAGTTCATCCTCATTTCCCAGATAGGAGAACAGAAGCACAGAGAAGTTAGGTAACAGCCTAAAGTCACACAGCAATACCAGGGAGAAGATCTGAATCCAAGTAGTCTGGCTCCAGCTTCCACAATTTAACCACTGCCTTATGCTACAGGACAGTTGTGGGTCTGTAGGCCAAAAGGAGAGAAGGAAGGTGAACCACCTCTTCCCGGTAAGTTATGCTTTGTCAAGAACTATGCTGGGTACTTTACACACATCTTATTCTGTCCACCCAACATCATTTTGCCATCTGGAAGAAAGGCTCAGAAAGAGCAAAGGAACTTACTCAAAGTAATCTTGCCAGGATCACTGGAAACTGATGCTCAGAAAGTCTAAGTACTAGCAACTGGAAGTGGTGAGGTTTAAATGCAAGCCTCCTTATTGCTAAGCCCAAGTTCTTTGTGCTTTGTTACCGACATCCAAGGCAATGAAACAGAAAATGCGACGATGCAGAGGTTGCATAGTGAGGTAAAGCTCCTGGCTCTCATACCTGAGTCAGTCCTGGGCTCTCACTACCTGGTTGATCTCAGGCAAGATGAGCCTGAGATCAACCAGGTAGATTCCTGCTCTTTAGATTGAGGATGATACTGGCTACTCCACAAGGCTAGGTTTGGGTCAATGTGGGTAACACATGTGATGTGTTCACCCAGGGATGGCCCAGAGCAGTTTGCTCAATAAGCTAGTTTCATCCCCTTTGTCCTCCAAGATATCTCTTCTGGGAAGCCTTCCCAGAGTTCCCCAGAAGAGTTAATCTCTTTCTGCTTTGCCCCAGACTCACTCATGTCAGCACCCAACCATCCTTTATTCTGTACCCTAATTCTCTTCTCCTGCTTGCTTCTCTTCTCTAGTTTTTTGCCCTCTCCTCTCCTCCCTTTCATCTCCTCCTTTCTCTTCGCTGTCTCTCTCTTCTTTAAAAATTTCTTTTGTATCTCCCATTAGGCTGTAAACTCCTTGTATTAGTCTGTTCTCATGCTGCTAATAAAGACATACCCAAGACTGGGTAATTTACAAAAGAAAGAGGTTTAATTGACTCACAGTTCTACAGGGCTGGGGAGGTCTCACAATCATGGCAGAAGGCAAAGGAGGAGCAAAGGCACATCTTACATGGCAGCAGGCAAGACAGTGTGTGCAGGGGAACTCCCTTATATAAAACCATCACCTCTCGTGAGATTGATTCACTATCATGAGAACAATGTGGGAAAGACCCACCCCCATGATTCAATTACTTCCCACTGGGTCCCTCCCACGACATGTGGGGATTATGGGAGCTACAATTTAAGATGAGATTTGAGTGTATACACAGCCAAACCATTACTCCTTCAGGAAAGGACCACATTTTACTGCCTTTATATCCACAGCATTTGGCTACTGCATAGGTCTCAGTAAGTGCTGGAGAATGGAGGAAACAACAGAAGAGTCAGAAGTTTGAGCAAAGGCAAAGGCAATCAAAAGGAACCACAATGTAGGTCAGAGGGCAACTGAGGGCTGGAGTGGAGGATGTGTGTCCTTTCTTGGAAAGTGGAGGCTTGGAAGGAAGGTTTAGTGGCTTCACGGTCACCTCCCTCCCTTTATCCCTTGGTTGGAGTTGGACGAGGTCTGCCCACTGAGATACAGCCTGTTGGTATCATGGTTACAACTTTACATCAGTGGTGGGGGAAATTTATGTGCATGCCAAGGGCAAATATTTTGTTGTTTTTCTTTTCAACCATGCACATGGAGTGGGGAGAAGGGTAAGATGAGGGTGACAATGGAGGGAGAAACATAGGAAAAATGTTAAGATAAAACAGATGTGCATGTAGAAATACATTCCACAAAGAGCCACCAGAGCTGAACTGTAGCACTAGCTCTCCCTAGGGCGGTTTGCAGATGCTTCCTAAGCTGGACTGAGTGAACCTGGACCTGTGCCTCGCTTTGCTGCTCCCACCCCATGTCCACCTGCAAGCGGATGCCTGCTTCCAAGATTCAGGTCACCTGTGGGGACAGGACATGTTCATGAAGGGATTTGGCAACAATGACGCCCTCTCCCCAGATAAACTCAGCTGCCAGCCAGTGCCCGAGACGCCTGATCAGATCCCCCTCAGCTGGGTTTCCTGACACCCCGACCTCACGGAGCACAGCAGGCAGCTTCAGGATCAAGGGTTGGAGGGAGGTGACTTTTGCTTTCCCAGAGCTTCTCCTAGGAGGTGGCTCCATGAGCCTGGGCCTATGGGATGACACACCAGTGACAGCCGCTCCTCTGCTCTAGCCGAGAGAGAGAGGTCAGTCCACTTTCACTTCATGGTATGTTTGAGGGTCAAGCCAGCACAGAGTTTTGTTGTTTGAGCAATAAGGATGGGCAGCCCTGAGATAGGCAGTAGGAGAGGAGCACTAGTATGGCCCTGGAGGAAGAGACTGTGGGAGATCCCCGCTTTCAGAACAAGACCTAAAGCAAGCTAGCTCTGAAGGGAGCCTTGAACACGCAGGAGCAGAAAACCTGAGTTCTGATCCTGCTCTTGCCGTTTCAGGGCTTTGTAGCTTACGCCCCTCAAATGTACTGGAAGGATGGGAACGGAGTCTCTGAGGGTCCTATGTGATGGTAGCTCGGCAATGGGGAAAGAGGACAACATGGACTTTGGAGTCAGACAAACCCAAGTTTGCAGCCTAGCTATGGCACTGACAGGCTGTGTTACTCTGGAAAGCTACTTCATCTCTCTAAGCCTCAGCAAACTCACATGCAAACAGGTTAGCATACTTAGTACCGTGCCAAGCATAGTGGATGCTCGGTAGATTTTAGGGCCCTGCGCTCTCTCTCTATTATTATTATTTTTTTAATACAGGTTTTCAATCTGTTGCCCAGGCTGATGTACAGTGGCATGATCTTACCTCGCAGTAAACTCGAACTCTTGGTCTCAAGCAATCCTCCCACCTCAGCCTCTCATACATCTGGGACTACAGGCACTTGCCACCATGTCTGGGTAATTTAAAACAATTTTTTTTTTTTAATTTGTGGAGACAGGGTCTCACTATGTTGCCCAGGCTGGTCTCCAGCTCCTGGCCTCAAGCAATGCTTTCACCTTGGCTTTTCAAAGCACTGGGATTATAGGCATGAGTCACCATGCCTGGCCAGCTCTGCTCTTCTTACTGTAAACACTGTATCATTCCGTGTTATGGTCTTCGGTCTACGAATTCCAGGTTAAGTAGCTTTTTTCAGGCCCTCTGGGATTTCTGATTGTCAATGGCAGGGCAGGGTTGGAAAGGTTCAATCTGTAACCATAGCTGCCCCTGCTCTACCCTACCACAGTTTTGTGTGAATTAGAAAGACAGGCTAGTATCTGTTGCCAGGCAGAGCTGTGAGCCCTAGCAACTAGAGTGTGGCCACCTCTTGCTTGCCCCACGGTTTGATGTTTCTGTGCAGTGTGTAGCCTGTCCAACTGCACGTGGCAACTCTGCTAATCAACCCTTGTAGAGACCATAGCAAGGCTTGTGTCTGTCATCAGCAATACTCTCCAAGTGAGGGGCACTATGCATGGCCACAGGACAACCCATAGCCCACAGACTGACACACTGCTTGAGAGTTGGACTCCAGCAACCGTGGAGCAGTCCAGTCCACCAGATGGCAAAGTCCCCTTCACAGGGCTCTAAATCAAGGAGTGCAGGAATATTAGAGTCACTTCCAGGCTGGCTGCCTTCCATGTAGTGCATTTGGATACATTTCCTGGATGATTGTATTTGCATGGTGGGATGCCGGATTCTCATTTCCAGCCAAATTACAATTTGCACCCACAGTTTGAAGTTGTGGTTTTGATAAATGCATCTCTTTCAACCAAAACAAAACAAAAACAAAAACAAACAAACAAACAAAAAACAACCAAATGACTCAAACTACTATCGTGTAGGGTGACCATATAATTTATTATCTAAATTGGGACTCTTTTTGAGAATGAAAGGGGATGTTAATTAATTCCCCTTGATCAACAGGCATAAACTGTGTCTTAGGCAAATTGGGTCATATAGTTATCCTAATATTAAGTCAAGGAAAATAATTAATAGGGTGGCCAGGAGAGAAGGGCAGAGGGGCAGCATCAGTGGGACTTGGATTCTGATCCTTGGATCTACTGCTAAGCACTTGAGGGAACTTGACCTGGTTACTCTGAACTGATAACCTTAGCTATTAAGTTGGGATGATATTACCTACCTCACCAGGTTACCATGAGTGTACAACAGACAAGTGTGCATACAGCCTTGCATGGAATCAAACACAAAGTGGGGGCTTAGGAGATGTAAGCTTATGTCCTCTGCTCCTTTCTTTACCCATCTCCTACAATGCCTGTACCCTATACACGGGGATTTGTACACCAGCATGCAGCAGTGCCTGGTAGAAAGCAAATGCATTTACTTGGGACGATCGTTTTCACAGCTCAGCAGCCTGCCTTCCTGCCTGGCACAGGTGTCCATGTTTGCTGAAGGCACCTCAATAACAAGGCCTCTCAACAGGAACAGGAGCCTGACCTTGGTTTCAGCACCTTCTGATGTGATCAACAATTCCATTTCAAAGTACCTGCCCTGAACATGAATGACTCAAATGCTCAAATCATTGCTCCGTTTCTGCCAGTCCTCAGAGATCAGACATCGGGACTCTTTCTGTGACTTCAGATCCTGCGGCTGAGGTTCTGTTCCGGGCGGGACAGGACCCATCACAGCTGGAAGGTGACATCGGAGGCTTCTGGATCAGAGTACATTTTAACTGTAAGTCTTGTAGGGAACTGGAATGCAGTGGCCAGGTCTCCAGATAGAAATTCCTACTGAGGTGTTTAGTTCTATTCATTTCACCTTTGCCACCTTTCCATTCTCAGACCTGCCTTCTTTGTAGGACAGGACCCTTTTCAAAGCTCTATGTCCTGCTGTTTCCTATGAATGACAAACTTTCAAAGTTAACTGGCTTTCTTTGCGAATGTAGTAAGAGTAAAATTATTTCACTCTTAATATTGTTTACAAAGCCATCCCCCTTGCTCAAAGACTGGCATCACCAGGACCAGTGCTGTCGTCAGTCACCTCTTATCTGGAGGCCCTGGTACACAGCCAGGCACATAGAATTTGTTCATAAAAACATGGAGATGAATGAATGAATGGATGAACGAATGATGATTTCTTCACATTTTCCCCTCCTTTGACATCTTAGTAATGCAACGCCCTGTTCCTTTCATGGTATGCTCTCTGTCTCACAAATTTTGCACGTTTATTTCTTGTTTCATTCAGTGGACATTTATGTGCCATGTACCAAAGTGCCATGCCCTGTGCACCTACTTGTTTTTTATTATTATACTTTAAGTTCTGGGATACATGTGTAGAATGTGCAGGTTTGTTACATAGGTATACACGTGCCATGGTGGTTTGCTACACCCTTCAACCTGTCATCTACATTAGGTATTTCTCCTAATGCTTTCCCTCCCCTAGTCTGCCACCCTGACAGGCCCTGGTGTTCCCCTCCCTGTATCCATGTGTTCTCATTGTTCACCACCCACTTATGAGTGAGAACATGCGCCGTTTGGTTTTCTGTTCCTGTGTTAGTTTGCTGAGAATGATGGTTTCCAACTTCATCCATGTCCCTGCAAAGGACATGAACTCATCCTTTTTTATGGCTGCATGGTATTCCATGGCGTATATGTACCACATTTTATTTATTCAGCCTATCACTGATGGGCATTTGGGTGGGTTCCAAGTCTTTGCTACTGTGAACACTGCCCTGTACTGGGTAGGTTCTGGGAGCACAAGGTGGCATGTTCTAGAGGCAGACCACCTGCAGAAGTGCCCCTGATTACATTTACTAGACAGCTGGCATTGGGAAAATCACGTAGGCATTCAGAACTTTTGTTTTTGTTGTTTTTGCCCATGTGCATGGTAATGGTGTCTCTTGAAGGTGGGTGTAAGGAGTAAAGGAGATGACCGCAGTAAGTGCTTAACAGCCTGCCTGGTACCAGCTAATATTAATGGTAAGGACTTCAGCTTCTTACCTGTCTCTCCAGCAAGATTATGGACCAGGCATAGTCCCACATGGGGCAATCCCACATGGGGGGCCAAGACAGAGGCAACATGAAGAGCATTGAAAACACAGCTCTGGAGACTCTTAGGACCCAAAATGTCCTTAAGTCATCCACTCCAACCTCCTACCTGGTGCAGGAGGAGCTTCCTGACTCAGCTTCCTCCTATAATATTTCCAGTATGAAAACTAATGAGGTGGAAATGGAGCGCTAATTGCCTCTCTAGTCAGCCCGTTCTATTTTGAGGCACCTCTAATTGTTAGTAGGTCTTATTTGTAATATGCTATCCACAGCCTTCCTGTAAATTCTGCTCTTAGGAAGCATGACACACAAAACTATAGGCTTGTATGTCTCACATGCCTTCTTACTCCATGTTGATATTTCCACAATGCTCCTGCATTGTGCATCTTCTCTTTTCCAATCTGAGCATGTTTAATCCCTTCAACTCTTGTCTTTGGCAAATGCCACTACATCCAGGGGACGGTGGCATGGAAGGTGATAACCCTCTTAAATGTAGCACAGCGGAACCATCTGCTTCTACTTGAGCATCAGCAGTTCTTGATATTTCTTTGTTCACAGCCTACTTTTGTATAATACAATTTTGGGTAGCACGCTTGACTGATAAATTCAAATGACACTAAAAACTTAGGCGAGATTACATTGCCATTCACAACCACAGCATAACAACATCTCACAGTCTCTACGATGACACTTACTGTCACTGACACTTAGTTTTGCCACTTGACTTTAGAACTTCTTAGTGGTCTGACCTGGCTCTTTTGATGCATGTGCACAAGATGAATTTCTTACATGGTCCAGTAAAACGGTGATCTTCCGCAGGCAACAGCCTCAATTTAGTACTCACAGCAAGCAGTATTGCACGTCATACTGCATCTTTGAGCTCTATCATGTCCACACTTTGATGGACAGGCAGGACATGCATATTCAATTGTACCAAAAATGAAACGTACCCATGGGTTAAAATATGGTTGTCCACTTTGCCGAAGTTTTGAAGTGCACAGCTAGCACAGGATGAGGGCAACACGTTTCCGGGACCACAGGTTTATATGTCAGAAGCACGGGAAGACCGGGGGAGAGGTGATTGGTTTGGTTTCTGTCTCCCTTCCTCCTCTCGTACACCTACCACTTTTGGCCACTATTTGGTTGCAGGTCACAATCAACAAAAGAAGTAAAGGCACATCAGTCACAGTTTAAGAGTTTTTTTTTTTTTTTTCCTGCTTTCTCATTTCCAAAAAGCTCTTGGCATGACTGAAAGCAATTACTTCTCCAAGAGCAGCAAAAACTCTGAACATTTTAGTAAGTTCTCCTGATACACTGAAACATCAGAGAATGAAATGCTGCATTTTGCGGAAGGACCTACTCTGACCTCTACTAAGCTCTTTAAAGTATTATTATGAAAGCAACATGTTTATGCCACTGTAAATCATGAAATCTGGAAAATACAGAAAACTATCAAAATGTCAACTACAATGTGATATCTCAGAGATATTCTAAATAATTTGGCTTATTTTGTTGCAGTAGTTTTCTAATATGTATTATCAATTTTTTTTTTATCCACAGAATTGGAATCACTGAATATACCACTAGGTACCCTGATTTTCTTTTTCTTTCTAAGCTTACATTGTGAGCATTATTGTGGGTCATGACAAATTATTTAACACCCAATTTTGAATGGCTATGGAATATTCTATTATATAGAATTACCATAATTCCTTTTAACCAACTATCTTACAAGAAATTATGGTGTTATGCTATTGTAAATGGTATTTCAGTGAACATTTTTGTATGAGTATCTTTGATTCTAAGTTTCAGAAGCCAGAGTCTAGGTCTGTCTTACCTATGACTGTATACTTTGTGTCTAGCTCATTGTTGGAAGAACTGCTGATGCTCAGTGTTTGCATAGAGACTGGCTGACTGTTTGACTGTCTGGTTATCTCTTTAGAAGATATTTCCAGTAGTGAAGGTTGCATCCTGTCTTTTATTAGTATATGGCAGCCCTACCAGTATGAAATCGTGAGATCAAAGGGTTCAGTACAATTCCAAAGAAAATATTTGGGGCAGCAAAGCAAGAATTTCTGTCATTGTGGTTCACGGAGGGATCAAGTGGAACCTGCTGGGGGCTGTTTCTGCTTTGGTATTGGGAAATCAAGCACAGTCACTGGCATGGCTTACAAACTGCTTTCAGTAATGAAACTGTGTCTACATGTAGCTCACATGCTGATGATAATGTACTCACTTATTAATTCTACATACTAATGTATCCTCCCCCTGTGTAATTAAGAACCTCATTATCATTACATAGGATAGGTAAAATTCATCCATTTAATTTGATCCAACACTTGCCAAGCACCTACTCCAACCCAGACCCTGTGGTACGTGGTGGAAGCACAGAGATGCTAAGGCCCATTCTGATTTCAAGAAGATCCCTCTAGCACAGGAAGACCCGGGATAATTGCACACATCAGTGCCTGGGATATAGAGGCAGTTAATGCTTAGCTGCTGGATGGATGGACAGACAGATGGACGAATGGACAGATGGATGGATGCACAGATAGATGAATCTAATAAGGGTAATATTAGAAAGATAATGTAGAGGGCATAGAGGCAGAAGAGCGAGAGGGGCGTCCAAGAGGAAGTGACGTTTAAATGGTGAATAGAAACTTGCCAGGCAGAGGAACAAGGGGAGCTAGCATGGCTCTCAGGGTGGAAGGTTGAACAGTGCAGAATTACACAGAGAGGATGAGCGGACAGGCCGGGCTGGAGAGAAAGCAACTGGGGAAGGGGATGATGAGGAGGGGTGTTTGTGTTCATCTTGGCTGATCATCAAAGACTTGTTCAAAGGGTTTGAATTTCCCCAAAAGTGGACCCTAGGGTAAAAATGTGGGTGCATGTAGTTTAGTTGGAACGGGTCTCAGGAAGTAAGATGAACAAGTTAGGGTGGTGAGGCAGGGAAGGGAGGAAAGCCTACAAAGTGGCTTACCCCTGTGAACAACAAAGCTCTATTCTAGTGGGGACCCTTTGAGAGGTGACATAGAACACACTTCCTAACTGTCCCATGGAGGGGGAGCACACTCAGGAATGTACCGCCACACTCTTGTCCCGCACCTGGTGAGGGATGCTCCTGCGGCATTAACTCAGGGCTCTTGCAACCTGCCTGAGCGTGGGCCAAATTGCAAACCAGGAAACAACCTCAGGCAGAGCTGCAGGCATCTGCCTGTGTGAATGGGGACTGTCAGCACCGACCTCAGGGGTGGAGATATGGCTGTGTCTGCTACACAGCCCAGTGGCCAGCAGGCTAGATCTTAGCAAGCAAGCTCTGTGACTAGGAAGAAAATCCTCTTGCAATGACTTAATCTTGATGGCAAGTCCTGCCTGGGATGTTTGCAATTTCCCAAAGCTTTGCAAAGTGCTTTCTTCCTGCTTTCCACGTAACTGCCTCCTTGTCTCTGCTTAAATGTCACCCACTCAGTGAAGACATCTTTGATGATTTAATGTGCAGTAGGTCTCTCTGCCTGATATTCTCTATGATAGCATCTTGATCCTTTTATACACACACACACATAGTTATCACGTGTATATATGTGTATGTTTGTGTGTATATATAGCCATCCCCAGTATCCTCGTGCGACTGGTTCCAGGAGCTCTCTGTAGATACCAAAATCTACAGGTGTTCACGTCTCTGATATAAACTGGTAGTGCAGATGTGGTGGCTACTCACACCTGTAATCCCAGCACTTTCAGAGGCTAAGATGGCTGGATCACCTGAGGTCAGGAGTTTGAGACTAGCCTGGCCAACATGGTGAAACCTCGTTTCTAATAAAAATACAAAAAGTAGCCAGGCGTGGTGGTGGGCACCTGTAGTCCCAGCTACTCGGGAGGCTAAGGTGGGAGAATCATTTCAACCTGGGAGGCGGAGGTTGCAGGGAGCCGAGATAGCACCACTGCACTCCAGTCTGGGCGACAGAGCAAGACTCCATCTCAGAAAAAATAAAAAAAATAAAAAATAAACTGGTGTAATATTTACATATAACCTATGCACATCTTCCTGTATACTTTGAATCATCTCTAGATTACTTACAATACTTGGCACAATGTAAATGCTATGTACACAAGCTGTGATACTATATTGTTTAGGGAATAATGACAAGGAAAAAGTCTGTACCTGTTTAGTACAGATGCAACTATCCATTTTCAAAAAAAATTTTTGACCTGTGGTTAGTTGGATCCACAGATACAAAACCCATGATATAAGGGGCTGGCTATATCTTATTTACACACACATGCTATGTGTATAATATGTATATGTGCGTGTGTGTGTATTTGTCTGCTGTATAGCTATGTGCCTTTCTCCCTTACAGATGGTCCTTGAGGACAGACTATTTTGTTTGCTATCGCATTCCAGATACCTAGCATGCCACCTGGCACATAGTACATGCTCAATAAAGATCTGCTGGGTGACCCAGTAAGGTCCACCACCTGTCTCCTGCTCTCCCTGGCAGAGGAAGGCAGAGGCAGGTTGGTCTCTCTGCTGGTCCTCCTCCACAAGCCCAGACCTCTGGGTCTAATTGTCTCCCCATGCTGTGGGGTTGCGTGGCTGGGGAGGCATCCTGAGTGAGCATAGGTTGTATGCAAATATTAGACCAGTTTTTATCAGGGACCAGTTGATATCAGGGACAGGGAGTAGACTGGCCTCTATTCGGCCCTGTGAAGGGGGGTCCAGGTCTGCACCGAACACAGCCTTTTTCTCATCGTGGGGATGGGCTCTAGAGAACAGGGCTCCTTTTAGCTGCTGCTCTTGAGGCTTAAAATATTTCCCGTTCTTAATGCATTCCTGACTGGACGTGTCTCCTAATCAACTCAAATCCTGGCTTGCAGCCTCACTGGCGTAATTAATTCCCTGGAATGTTTAGAACTTTCTGTAGGAGAACTCAGGGGTTCCTGGGAAGTAAGGTTTGCCAGATAAAATTTGTGTTTGCTAAATCCAGCATCTCTCCTGGGGGTCAACCTTCTGTTGGGGCTCTGGAGATCTGGGAGTAATGTGCCCACCTCTTTAAGCTAGGGTACCTTGGTGCATCCTCCCCACCCTGCCAGCCCCATGAGCTTCACCCCTGCCCTCCCACTGCCCAGCTGGTTTCTCAGAGGCCAACATGACCCTATAAACCATTGAAAAAGACAGCCCCTAGCAAGGTCACCTTGATGCTCCCACAATAGTTGAGTGGGCAGAGGCAATGAGCAGATGGGTCGACCCGTACCTGCTGTCTCCTTTCTCATTTCCTGACCTATCTTTGTGGCTTAAAACACAGGATTTGAGAAGGACCTATCTGAGTGTGAATTGTACCTCTGTCTTTGCCAATCATGTGACTTTGGGTGACTGGCTTTATTTCAGTAAGTTCTGAGTTCTTAAATCTCAAAATGAGTTGATGAGAATACGTTATACCTCACAGAGTTGTGAGCAGAAATAAAATAACGAATACAAGGCACTGAGCGGCATGCTTGTCAAAAATGGAACGTGGAAAAATACGTTTCCTTGCTTAATTTTACATATATATTATGCATACAAATTTACATGATAAAATTTGAATAATTGCTAGTTGGTATTATCTTGGAATTCATTCATCCATCAGTTTATCCATCCAAGGAGTTATGAATAAAACTCAATTAGTGGGGCTGGGAGTAGAGAGAGTAGAGATGTTTTAGGAAACTGACATTACAGGAAGAACCAGGGCCCCCGTGATTGATTTCTGGCTGCCTATCTCGCTTATCACCGCCTGCCCCTGGCTTTGGCCATACCCGATACTTGCAGCTCTCTCAAAGTATCATGTTCTCCTGGGCTTTTGTGCCATGTTCCTTGGCTACCTGAAAAACTCCTATTTAAGAACTCTGCTAACCTATCATTCCCCCACTCTGCACAGGAATTAATCGTTCTTTTCCTGTGAATTACTTTCGTTGGTTCTGTCAGTGCAGACTCCACACTCCATGCACATATTTAGTTGCTCGTTGGTCTCCTGCAGAGAACTGGGAACCCTCTCAATGCAAGCACCGTGTCTTACCCATTTCGTCTCTGCAGGGGCTTGTACAGGGCCAGACACGGAGTGGGCCCCCATCTATAGATCTACAGGAGTGTGTTTCAAATGGCTCTCAGGTTCATCGGGGCCCAGAAAGAGTTTTTCGACTTTCTCCTTGGAAAAGAGCAACCAGAAAGGTTTTGAAAGCCCTTGGTAGACTGGGCGCGGGCTCACCCCTGTAATCCCAGCACTTTGGGAGGCCGAGGCGGGCGGATCACAAGGTCAAGAGATCGAGACCATCCTGGCTGACACGGTGAAACCCCGTCTCTACTAAAAACACAAAAAATTAGCCAGGCATGGTGGCGGGCGCCTATAGTCCCAGCTACTCGGGAGGCTGAGGCAGGAGAATGGCGTGAACCAGGGAGGCGGAGCTTGCAGTGAGCCGAGACTGCACCACTGCACTCCAGCCTGGGCAACAGAGCCAGACTCTGTCTCAAAAATAAAAAAAAAGAAAGAAAAAAGAAAAAAAGAAAGCCCTTGGTAGCTTCTCCCGATGGATAAAGGCTTAGACGCCACTAAGTCTTTCAGAAAAAGTGAAATCCAGGTTTTTCCTTGCACCAGTTGAGACTTGCATTTTGCCACCATGTTCCAACCCCATGTAGAGTTCAGGACGATCATCTCCAGCGGAAATAGTTTCTAGGCTTTTTCAATCATGTAGGAAGCCCCCAACTTTCTCCCTTTGTCAGAACAATGAAGCCCACTCTAAAAAGCAGTTTCCAGGAGACAGGGCGATGGAATTGTCAGCTCTTTGACATAGAGGACATTCCTGTACCGTGGACAAAGTCTGACACTTGTGAGAGAGAAAAGGAGGTAGTGATTTTTTTTTTTTGAGACAGGGTCGCGCTGTTGCCCAGGCTGGAGTGCAGTGGCGCGATCTCGGCTCACTGCAGGCTCCGCCCCCCGGGGTTCACGCCATTCTCCTGCTTCAGCCTTTCCGAGTAGCTGGGACTACAGGCTCCCGCCACCACGCCTCGCTAATTTTTTTGTATTTTTAGTAGAGACGGGGTTTCACCGTGTTAGCCAGTATGGTCTCGATCTCCTGACCTTGTGATCCGCCTGCCTCGGCCTCCCAAAGTGCTGGGATTACAAGCCTGAGCCACTGCGCCCTGCCGTGTTGTTGCCCATTCTTAAAAGACTGTATCCTTTCCCCCTTCATTCCCTTCGCTTCTCATTCCCTCCCCCTCCTTCAGACATCAGTCCGCAGTTTAGTCCCTGAGCACAGTCATCTTGGGTCCTCTAGACCAGGCGCTTACGTCCTCATGTCCTGCGGCAGATTTTACTCCTCCCTCTAGTACCAATCACCACTGCCATCGATGACTAATGTCCTCTTTTTAAGTCTATATCATATCCACAGGACTGCAGGCTTCAGGAATATGGGATGAGACCTGAGTTTGCTCACTATGGAATACCCAGAGACCAACACAGTTACCCCCAGGGCTTGTACTTGACAGATGCTGAAAGAAAGAGGTGGAGGTGGGGGGTGGAGAGAAAGAATAAAGGGGAGAAAGAGAAGGAGGAAGGGAGGAAGGAGAGAAAGAGAGAAGGAAAAGAAGAAGCAAAGAAGTAAGAGAGAGAAAAAGAAGAAAGGAAGGAAGGAGAGAAGGAAATGGAAAAGAGAGGAAGGGAGACAGAAAAACAGTGGAAAAAAAAGGGAGAGAGAGATGGAAATGGACAGAAAGACAAAGGAACAGAGAGGCAGGGAGGGAAGGGAGGAGGGAAACGGAAGGAGACAGGAAGTATAAATCAGTTTGTTGGGGTGGGGTGGGGAGAGGGACATGGTGAGGGGAAGGGAGTGCTCAAATTTCATCTCTCTATCCTGCCGTGGAGTCGGACGCCCGGGCATGTTGAGAGCAGGGGGGTGAGTGCAAGGAAAAGGGAAACCGCCAAATTTGCCATGACATGAGCTGAAAATGAACACAATCAGAGTGACCAGTGGCCAGCCTGGGTGATGGGGGGCTAGGGCCAACAGCCTGGTGGGTGTCAGTGAGAGCAGAGATCACGTGCCACAAAGGCAACGAGGCTGCTTCTTGCTACACACCTCCCTTTCCCAAATGAACTGATTTTTCTTCTTAATAAAGGCAATAATAATCTGAAAAGCAACTGTGGCCTTTTGGGTATGTCACTGGGAAAGTGGATGGGTCCCCAGAGTCATAGAAACCCGGCCAAGAGTAGTCCCTGTGTTTGGAGTTCTCAGCATGTATCCAAGGGGCCAGAACTATAGAGCTAAATTTTCCCTAAAGTCTAATTATTTCATATGTGATCAAGGAAAGCGATGTTTGGAAAGGGGCTTGAGACAGTCTCACCAGTTCATGAGAGCGTGGAGCAGCGGCTATCAGGGAAGATAGACCCAGGGAGATGAGATCGGCTTTCTTTGCCCCTCGCTCTAGGTTTCAACCGTCGAACTAACCTGTTTGCTTCTGGCTGTAAATGCCAAAATATCGTTGGGTAATATTGTCTAATGAGACAATGATAATAATGATATAATAGGAATAATAGCAGCTAACATTTGAATTTTCTATGTGCCAGGGAGCATCTAAGTCCATTACAAGACCGCCCCCCCTGCCTTTTTTTTTTTTTTTGAGACAGAGTCTGGCTCTGTTGCCCAGGCTGGAGTGCAGTGGCACAATCTCGGCTCACTGCAAGCTCTGCCTCCCGGGTTCACGCCATTCTCCTGCCTCAGCGTCCCGAGTAGCTGGGACTACAGGCGCCCGCCACTACGCCCGGCTAATTTTTTGTATTTTTAGTAAAGACGGGATTTCACTGTGTTAGCCAGGATGGTCTTAATCTCCTGACCTCGTAATCCGCCCACCTCAGCCTCCCAAAGTGCTGGGACTATAGGTGTGAGCCACTGCGCCTGGCCAAGACCCCCTTTTTAAAATGCCATATAATAAGGATACAATACGTATTAGACCTGTTGTTTACAGATGAAGAAACAAAGTCCAAGGAAGTTAGAGTACTTGCTCAAGCTCTCTCACCCGGAAACCAGAGAAGCTGGCATGAAAACCAGCTCTGACTGCAGAATCTGGACCCTTAAGTTTCATACCATTTTTATAATGTACATACTGCTGGTTTTGGCCATTTTCTGTCTTCTTTCCCTTGATTCTTTCATTTCTTCTACAAATATTTCTGAAGCAGCACCAATGTGCTGGGTACTGGGATCAGTGGTTGGGATACAGGGGATGAAGGGTTCACACCTTCCCTGCCTTCATGAACACAACAGCCTGAGGTTTAAATTTCATAGATGGAGCAGACTGAGGTTTAATTTATGGACACAGCAGCCTGAGATTTAATTTCATGGACACAGGAGCCTGAGGTTTAATTTCATAGATGCAGCATCTTGAAGTTTAATTTGTGGACACCGCAGCCTGAGGTTTAATTTATGAACATGGGAGCCTGGGGTTTAATTTCAGCCAGATAGTTAACATCAAGGTAGCTCCAAGCACCAAATCTGCCTGACCCCTTGAGAAATGACCCCTTTAGCTGTGTCAACTAAAGATCCTCCCCTCTTCCTCAGCTCCTGGGAAACCCCAGGTGATCTTCAACTCATGGAGGGTAAGTCCACCAGCAAAACCCGTGGAGTGAAATGCATTCCATCTCACTCTAGGCAGAGGCAGGGCTTCTTTCAGCATTGCCTGCCTGTCAGCCCAGCCTAGCACTTAAACACATGGGCTCTGTATTCATAGAGAGTGCATATGCCAGCTCTTCCTCTCTATAGCTGTGTGACCTGGAATAAGTTACTTAACCTCTCTGTGTCTCAGTTTCCTCTGTTAAAATGAGATGTGATAGTATCTTATAGACAATGTATGGAAATTATTGAGCTCAATCTACTTTAGCTCTTCTGTCTTCCTGAGCTTATATATTTATTCAGCTAATATTGCATGAATAAATTCTGTCACGGAGGCCAAATTCATCTATACAATATTTATAATAAAGTTAGTTCATTTGAGCCAATCATGATTTACTGTCAAGGAGATAAAAACAATTAAAATAAAGAATGAGTGATGCTTTTTCAGTAATAGACATGGATTGGAAGAGGTGTTTTGAGATCTGTTATTTTTAACTTAAGGCATTTTGCTGCTATGAGGAATCCAGTCATGTGCTGTTGGCATCAGAGATTTCTGGGAGCAGGGAGGTGGGGCCCTCATTCCACAACATGTCTCAGAAATGTCTCTGACATTTTGGAAGGCAAAGGCCTGTTTCCCAGGGTCAGCAGTTAGGGTCCCCAGCCATAGCCCTTCCTGCTGATGTGCAGATGCAGTTAATCCTCATCGCTTTGATTATTCATGAAAGACATGATAAAGCCATTTAGTTCTCTTTAAATTTTCAGGGGTTCCATTTCCCATTATTGCAGGACCCTGGGGACCAGGTATCTGGCCATAATGAAATCTCCCTTATCCTGGGGCTCACGGTGGGACAGGCAGAAGAAATGAGGGAGGTGCAGGTGTTTCTGAGGCCACTGTGTGGTGTAGTGTCAAGAGCACTGACTCGGGAGTCTCTAGCTCTCCATATTTGAGTTCAAATTGGATCCTCTGATTAATTAACATTATAGCCTAGAAAATAACACTGAAACTCTTAATCTCAGAAATCAGTGGGTGTTTATTCATGTGAAAAGCACTGCCCCAAGTTCGTAAGTAATACCTAAGACTGGCACTAATATCATCCCCAATGTACAGATGAAGAAACAGTCTTAGTGTGGTTAGGAAGATGGAGCTGAGACTAAACCCACGGAGTCTGACTTTAGAGCTCATGCTCCATTCTCTTCTCTGTCACATACTATTCAACAGGGAGGATTTTAGGATCTTTTTTTTTTTTTTCTTGAGACAGAGTTTTACTCTTGTTGCCCAGGCTGGAGTGCAATGGCACAATCTTGACTCACTGCGACCTCCTCCTCCCTGGTTCAAGTGATTCTCCTGCCTCAGCCTCCCGAGTAGGTGGGATTACAGACATCCACCACCACGCCCGGCTAATTTTTGTATTTTTAGTAGAGATAGGGTTTCACCATGTTGGCCAGGCTGGTTTCGAACTCCTGACCTCAAGGAATCTGCCTGCCTTGGCCCCGCAAAGTGTTGGGATTACACATGTAAGCCACCACCCCCCGCCGTGAACAGCATGTTTGAAGAGGCTGGTACATAGTACTTGACTGACAAAAGTGAGTGTATGTCTTAATTCCCTTCCAGCTCTGAGATCCCATGCACTGCCTGCTAGTTAGGGCCTTGAAGGAAATGGACTCAGCACAGCTGGACCATGGGATCATGGATGGAGTGATGCTGGGACAGCCACAGGGGCCATGAAAAGGGGACCTCACTTAATGAATATTACATACCAGAGGCAGCCAAAAAATCTGGAAAGGATATTCAGACTGTTGGATAGCATGAGAAAGAACCCCAAAGACTGCTTAATAGATTTAAATTTACAGGATCACTGGGAATGATTTTTCCTCCCTCTGGGATTAAGTCAGTTGGCAGGGCTCTCCTTAGTTCAGCAAATAACTCTTCTAGAATATAGAAAAAAATGGCTTGTGACAGCTTTTTGATTCACAAGTATTTACTGCATTTACTACGTGGCAGGAACCAGACACAAAAAGAATAAGAATCAGTTGCTTTGATGGAGGGGCTTATAGGTTTGGGGGAATGAAATTTAAAAAAAAAAGCAAATCAACACTTAATAGGAATAACAATAACAATAATAATGATAGCTTACACTTACTTTATGCCTGGTCCTATGTTTAGTGTCTCCCAAGCATCAACTCATTTAACATACATAGAGACCCTCTGAGGAATAAATGCATTGTTATTATTCCCATGACGTGAATGAGGAAACTGAGAAGTATTTTGCCCACGGTGGTAAGCTTTGGACATAGACTGACTCCAGGGCCCAGGCCATTAATCTTAGGAAAATGGAGGGATGAGGAGGATGCAGTCTAGGATGCAGAAAAGCGTAATACATGCTAGGTGATGTCAAGGGCCTGGAATCTTAGTGGTTTAAGACAACAGAAGCTTCTTTTTTTTCTCCCTTGGTCACATAAAGCTCAAATGCAGGGACTGGGTAGAGACGGGGGATAGGAGAAGAGAGTGGAGTTATTCGGGTTCCCAGGCCGAAGAAGGCTCTGTAATCTTTAACATGGGCTTCCCAGGTTGACTTCAACACCTACTAGAAAACTGGAGAGAAAGAAGGAGAGATCATGGAGGATCTCACAGGACGGGGCAGGCCTGGAAGTGATGTGCATCGCATACCTCTGTCCATGTTTCGTTGGTCCAAACTTAGATGCATGGGCCCTGCTAGGTACTAGGTAGGGCAGGGGGCAGGGAAGATGGTTTAAAAATGTAGTGTCTGGCTGGGCAGCTGCTTACAAGCAGCAATTCTGTCCATAAAAGCAGATTACAAAGCTTTTATAGAATAGGCAAGGGCCACACACCTTACAGAGTCTGCAAGTCCTTTGGTATTACTGAACTAAGGAGAAATAGAGGGAAAGTGGAGAGAGAGAGAAAGAGAAAGGAAGGCAAGGGCCTAGATAATGAGAGCTGTGCATGTCCAGAAGCTAAGGGGCCTGAACTTGTCCTGAGTACAATGGGAGCCGCTGTGGATTAGCAACAGGAAGTGACAAGAACAGATTGGTACTTGTGGAGAACCATTCCGGCTGCAAGTAAGGAGTGAAAAGATTAAGGAGAGGAAACTGACAAGGAAGCCTGTTGAATAGCTGCTGCAGTCACGTGGGGAGAGATACTGGGGCCAGAAGTAAAACAGCAGTGGATGGAAGAGAGAGAGGTGATGTAAGAAACGCCCTACTGTCCGGAATTCTTTATATGAAAGCCTACCCCCATTCCACGTCTCATGAAAGCCCAGCCCACCTCCACTTCTAATGAAGCCCCCCTCACCTCTCCTGAATGCGCATTCCCACTTTCACTTTTCTTTTTTTTTTCTTTTTCTTTTTTTTTTAGACAGAGTCTCCCTCTGTCGCCAGGCTGGAATGCAATGGTGTGATCTCGGCTCACTGCAACCTCTGACTCCCTGGTTCAAGCAATTCTCCTGCCTCAGCCTCCTTAGTAGCTGGGATTACAGGCACATGCCACCACGTCCAGCTAATTTTTATATTTGTAGTAGAGACGGGGTTTCACCATGTTGGCCAGGATGGTCTCAAACTCCTGACCTCGTGTTCTGGCCGCCTCAGCCTCCCAAAGTGTTGGGATTACAGGTGTGAGCCACCGCGCCCAGCCCACTACCACTTTTCATGAAGACCCTCGTCCTCCACGCTTGTTCAATTTATCTGCGTATCATCCACAGTTTAGAGTTAAATGCCACTTCCCTGGGGATGCCTTCCCTGATTCCACCCCTCACCTCCTCTGGTGCAGGTCAGGTCTCTGTTCTCAATACTCATATCACCTTGTATCTCCCTGGTGTAGCACTTGGCAAAGTTATCCATGTGACTATTTGATTTATACGCCCATCAATGTATAGGGCTTCTCATTGAAAGAAGAGAATCTGTCTTATTCCCTACTGAATTCCTAGCATGTAATTCAATGTCTTGAACACAGTAGGCCCTCACTGCATATATGTTGAATAAGTGAATAAGTAAATGAATGAATCACAGGATTTGGAAATTTGTAGCATGTTGAAGAAGAGCAAACCATGATTCTTGGGTTGCTGACTTGAGTAACTGGGTAGATATTGTGGCTTTTAGGGTCAATGATGGTTTTCTTTTCATCAAAATATACTCCTGTGGTGATGCTATAGATGGTTTTGTCTTTTCTGCTAAAACTGTATGACTGTATCCTGCATGTCCAAATCCTTCAGCCACTGAAGATCCTTACTTGCTCCATGCTCTTGTGGTTTAATGATAAGATGGTGTTGGTTCAGGGAGGACCACAAGTACTCAGGCACACAGATGGTGTGGAAAGGCCTCATAATGCCCCCTTTATAGATTCTTCCCCTCCCTTGTGTGGTTTATCCTTTTAAATAGTTTGAATGACACTGGGAAATGCCTCATACATAACGAATAGAATTTAATCATTGAGTTACCAAATTTAACTCCATCTTAAAGTTAAGATCTGCTTTCCTTTCCAAGGTCTATGGTTCAGCCAAGGCTGTGGTGATCAGAGAAGCTTCTCTCAGCCTGCTTAGTATTTTCCCCAAATGTCTTAGCTGGATGCCTGTCGAGAAAACCTCAACTGAGCCCAGTAGAGATCCAGGGATGCTTCTTCCAGCCCTTCCTGTGACCTGCTATTGGGACCAGACTACAGGAAGTTACAGCTGTCTTTAGGTTGTCTCTAAACTGTCCTCGTGGTAGGGAAAGCTAAGACCACATCATGGTAGAGCTGGAGGTGAAAGAATTTGAAAAGTCATTTGCCTTCGTGGAGTCCTTTGGGTAAAATAGTCTGTCTCTCCGTGTTTCTCTCCAACTCTTTATCTTGGAATAACTTTAGTTTTACCGAGAGATTGAAAAGACAATACAGAGATTTCCAAGATACCCTTTGCCCATACTTCCTTAATGCCAACACCTGACATTGCTATGGTACACATCAAAACTAAAGAAACAACACTGGGGCTGGGCACGGTGGCTCACACCTATAATTCTAGCACTTTGAGAAACCGAGGTGAGTGGATTGCCCGAGCTCAGGAGTTCGAGACCAGCCTGGGCAACAAGGTGAATCCCCGTCTCTACTAAAATACAAAAAAAAAAAAAAAAAATTAGCCAGGCATGGTGGCAGGTGCCTGTAGTCCCAGCTACTCAGGAGGCTGAGGCAGGAGAATCAATTGAACCCACGAGGCAGAAGTTGCAGTGAGCCGAGATCAAGCCACTGCACTCCAGCCTGGGTGACAGAGCAAGACTCCGTCTCCAAAAAAAAGAGAAACAAAAAACAAACAAATAAACAAAAAACACAAAAGAAACCACAGATACCAAACGGTTAACTAAACTGCAGACTTTATTCTGATTCCATCAGTTTTTCCATTAATGGCCCTTTTCAGTCCAGGAATCCACATTTTGCGTGTATTTCTCATAGCTCCTTTGTCTCTTCTCATCTGTGATGGTTTCTCAGTCTCTTCCTATGGTTTTCATTACCGTAACAGGTTTGAGGAGTACTGGTCAGGTATTTTATAGACTTTCCCTCATTTTGGGCTTGTACGGTGTTTTATCATGATTAAATTGGGGTTATGGGTTTGGGGAAAGAATATCAGAAAGGTAAAATGTCATTCTCATCATCTCAGGGAGTATGACACACACATGGAAGCAGCACCTTTTCCACATCAAATATTTGGCCAGGAGTAATTCAATAAACATTTATTCAGCCACTGATAGGTGCCCAGTACTATGAATATAAAGAAACCTCTCCCTCCCTTCTGCTGTCTTTCTTCTCTGCCTCATCCCCTCTTCTTACCATTTATAGACTATATGTCAAGAATTCTGCTATGCCCTTTGTTTCTCCCTTAATCCTTATGTGAGGTAAATGTTACCATTTTCATTTTATAGAAACTAAGTTCTTTGCCTAGTGTCCCCCCACCACCTATTAAATGACAGAGCTGAAGACTGGATTCAGGTTTGCCTGTCTTCTTCTTACCAAACAACCCAGCCTTCAGCAGATGATAACTCTGCCCATGAAATGTTGCTGGGAGGATGAACCATGTATTATTCTGTTCTTACATTGCTAATAAAGAAATACCCAAGACTGGGTAACTTATAAAGAATAAGAGGTTTGGCCAGGTGTGGTGGCTCACGCCTGTAATCCTAGCACTTTGGGAGGCCGAGGCGGGCAGATCACCCGAGATCAGGAGTTCGAGAACAGCCTCGCCAACATGGTGAAACCCCGTCTCTACTAAAAATACAAAACTTAGCTGGGCGTGGTGGCTCGGGCCTGTAATCCCAGCTACTCAGGAGGCTGAGGCATGAGAATCCCTTGAACCCGGGAGGTGGAGGCTGCAGTGAGCTGAGATTGCGCCACAGCACTCCAGCCTGAGAGACAGAGTGAGACTCCGTCTCAACCACAACAAAAAAGAATAAGAGGTTTAATGGACTCGCAGTTGCACATGGCTGGGGAGGCCTCATAATCATGGTAGAAGGCAAAGGAGGAGCAAAGTCATATCTTACATGGTGGTAGGGAAGAGAGCTTGTGCAGGGGAACTCCCCTTTATAAAACCATCAGATCTTGTGAGACTTACTCAGTATCACAAGAACAGCACGGGAAAGACTCCTCCCACTGGGTCCCTCTCACAACATGTGGGAATTATGGGAGCCATAGTTCAAGATGAGATTTGGGTGGCAACACAGCCAAACCATATCAAACCATAACCAAATAAAAGGCTGTAAGGATTCTCCTATAGCTTTTATTAAGGGGTTAAGGCTACCCAGACAAGAGAGGACAGTATGGCTTCCCAGAGGAGCTGACATCTGAATTGGGAGAGAATACCATTTTGGAGAGAAAAAAACAGCATATGAAAAGGCACAGAGGTTCAGAGCTTCAAAATTTGCATACTTTGATGCCATTAGATTACATTAGGAGTACACCATAAGATAGTGTTCAGAGTAGAATGAGAAGGTCAGGGTGGCTGGAGGGGAGAGTGCTGATCTTGCCTTATCTTCCCTGAGACAGTTTCTGAAAAGGCACAGAATGGAGGCGCATCTCATGTCCCTCTAGGGGCTGGCTGGGGGTGGTGGAGCAGTGACAGCATCAAATGGGGTCAGGAAGCCGGGGCACATGCTGGCACCTAGGCTCACTTCATCTTCTCTAACCATTAGCTCCCACTTCTGTAAAATGGGAATGATGCTTGCTCACTGCCTATAGTAATCTCCGCTCAGATGATATGATGATAAAGGTAAGAGGACTCTGAAAACTACAAAGCATCAGATATCAGACACAAATGCAAATAACCTCACAGGAACAGTAATGCCACTCTCCAGAAACTGAGCACACCCGGATCAAGAGGCTCAGAGTCATTGCAGATTCATCAGCAAGGCTTATTAAACAGAACTGGCAACAAAACTCTTGAGGTCCCAACATGAGTGTCATTCTGTTACTTGTTTTGTTACTTTTCCTTTAAAGGATTGTGACCCAATTTTCAACCAGTTTCTAAAGATCTTACTAAGAGCACTGCCATTTGGGGCCATCTTGTCATGCTATTGTCAGAGGAAAACAGTGTCCTCAAAGATATGACAGAGCATGGAGGCAGTGGGCAATTGCAATGAGAGTGTATCCTGCTCCGGATTGAATTATTTTTCCATGCTGTATTCAGTTTTCCTTAAAACCATAGCTAAGTTTGGTATTCCTCATATGGTGTCTGCAAATTCCCCATCTCAGCCTTTGATGAAACTCGGACAGAAGTCTTGTTGCCATTAGGGCTACACACTTTACATAACCCTATTTAGGAAACTTTGCCCCAGCTATTACTAGGTTTAATCTTCTTTGTCATCTCATCAACATCAAATTAGGAAATATGTACCTGGGCCTGTCTTTTGGATCTTGAAGACATCTATGCTGAGCACTGGGTAGAGGTTGAACAAATATTTGTTAAATGAAGGACTGAAGAATCTGGGCTGGCTCTCTCAACATTTTGGGTTGCTGAATGGAAAGAGAAGAGGTTTTGGAATCAGCCAAATTGAAGTAGGAATCCTAGTTCTGCAATTCGCTACTTTGATTTTCTTCAGGCCTCTGCTGGCGGGCCATAATGAAAAGGGAGGGAGAGAGGCAGCCCTGGGAAAGTGGTAGTATCAGTTTCTCATAAGTGGTAACAAATTAGCACAAACTTAGTGGCTCAAAACACAGATTTAGGATATTAAAGTGCCAGAGGTCTGAAGGGCAAAATGGGTTTCACTGGGCTAAAATGAAGGTCTTAGCACAGGGTTGTGTTCCTTCTGAAAGCTCCAGAGGCGAATCCGTTTCCTGCCTCTTCCAGCATCTAGAGGCCATGTGCTTCCTTGGTTCACAGCCTCCTCCTCCATCAGAGCCAGCAGTGTAGCTTCTCTCAATCTCTCTCTGATTCTTCTACTTCCCACTCCTGCCTGTTTTATTTTTTATTTTTTTATTTTTTGAGATGGACTTTTGCTCTTGTTGTCCAGGCTGGAGTGCAATGGCAAGGTCTCAGCTCACTGCAACCTCTGCCTCCCCGGGTTCAAGCGATTCTCCTGCCTCAGCCTCCTAAGTAGCTGGGATTACAGGCATGCCCCACCATGCCCAACTAATTTTGTATTTTTATAGAGATGGCGGTTTCTCCATGTTGGCCAGGCTGGTCTCGAATTCCTGACCTCAGGTGATCTGCCCACCTCGGCCTCCCAAAGTGCTGGGATTATAGGTGTGAGCCACCGCACCTGGCCCCCACTCCCACCTTTACGGACTCTTGTGATGACACTGGGTCATCCTGAATAATGCCGGATAACCTCCCTATCTCAACGTCCTTACTTTAGTCATACCTGTAAAGTTCCTTTTGCCAGGTAAGGTAACATACAGATACCATGGACTCGCTGGTCTCTCCCTGCAGGGGAGTGTGATAGTGTGGGCTCTCTGCAGGACTCCTTAGATTTTGTAAGACAGTGCCCAACTCATCCCAGCTCAGCGGAGTGTTCACATATGTGGATCTGCACTTGGCCGAAAATCTCTTCTCTAATGGTAACCTTGAACTGCCACTCACCACCTATCAAATCTCGTTTGCGAGAACACTATTGAAAGAGACCAGTCCATCTGAGAGATGGGTCCAACTGCGCTTTTCAACTCTGTCTGAAGATTAAACCAGACCACATCCTTTTGGCCCCGGAATATATGCTCTCACTAAATTTTGCTTTACATTGATGCTCTTAGATTACATTAGCAGTGCACCATAAGAAAAAACTTCATGGAAATAGTTGCATTTACTGTAACAGCTTTGTTGAGGATGTTTATTGCATTTCAGCATACATTTCTTATGAGAAACCACAGAGAAAGAAAGAATCCTCTGGTCCCCAAAACCAGTGTTAGTTATGGTTACCCCTAGTAACTGCTTTATTTCAATCAAATGAACACTAGTTCACGTGGATGACCATGTCCCCCTATTTTCACTCACTATTAGAAAGCTAAGAGACAAAATTGTTCATCTTCAGCAAAGCTTTAGGACAACATAGCCTGTGCTATATGCATTGACTTATTTTCCAACCCTCAATGTCCACTTTCCCCAGTTCCTTCACCTGTTTTATACTTTAGTCAGTATTGTTGGTAGCATCTGTAAGCCCAGAATAGAGCATGATAAAAACTTTTTTATTTTCCAAGATTATTTTCTCTTTTGTAAGACATTTGCCCCTGATACATTCTTCTTTGCTCCAAGAACAAAACAATAAAAATAAAAACATGGAATGAAATATCATATGTGTCAATGTATAAACACTAATTCTCACCAGAACTGAGTCCAGCATCATTGTAAAGACTGAAGCTTATGCTGATAGTATGAAAACAAGTCTCTAATGCTTTGTATGCTGAGCACACTAAGATCATAAATGCCAGCATTCTAAATGGCTTGCTTGCTGTTAACAGATTCGCTGGAACTGAAAGCCATTTCTTTTCTACAGGATGCTTAGCTTTTATTATGTCTTTATTCGTGGTCGAAAAGTATCAGCAAATTTGCTAAAGTGATTGAAGATATTTTTCTTAAGGCATTCCTAAAGTTTCCTATCTTTGCCTTCATGGTTCTGGATGTGAGCTTGTTTTCTTAGATAAAAACAACAGAAATGTACTCTACACTATACAGAGTTTCGATAGTTACGGAAAGCCAAGTTTTCCTTTTTTAAAATTAATGGTATGCTAGCAAAACCTCCAGTGAAATATCTCTGAGATACACCAAATCCTAAGAGTTTATGTCTGAGTTCATCAAACTACAGAATCAGTGACTCTGAGAACCTCTCAAAGCCTCTAAGATAGGGGATTAATCTCTATATCCACAGAGTCTAGAACATGCTATGTATTTAATTAATATGTTTTGAACTAGTGGGTAGTACCTTCCACTCTCAGAAACACTAAGGTTCCACCCAGACCCCAGTAGACCAATGACAGACATAGTGCTTGCCGTGTAGCGGGCGTGCAATGTACACTGGATGACTGGCACTGAGACACAGACAAACGATGGGAGAAGTTTCTGCCATCCCTGAAATCCAGAGCAGAAATTTTGATTTCCACTGTTCTCCCCCTTGGCAGAGACACACCTGACAGATGACATTGACATGTGCAACCACTTTCATGAATGTACTTAGGTTTATGTATGATTTCTAGTGTGCTGGTACAATCTGTGCCCACCTTTCTCCCACTCAAGAAAATATAGCAGAATACAAATTAGTAAGAATGTCATTAATATGGGAACCATCTCAAGTCCACTGTAATTTACTGAAAAAACTAAGTCACTGACAAAATGACCATTTTGTCATTTCAAATAATAGCAGTAGTAGATGACTTGTGAGACATCTTACAATGATTGACACAACTTTTCATCATGATACCAAGACTGTTGAGAATGCTTCTCAACAGGAACCATCTCTGAAAGCCATTGTGTCCTCACAGGCCATTTTGGCGACCTTCCAAAACTCCAGAGAAACCATCTCAGGCTTATCCTATCCCCAATGCAATCAGCTATATGGGCTCTGCTGTCCATGTGAACTCTACCAGAACCACAGTGATGATTCCTACTAAAGGACATAGCTCACATAAGACCTCAGGGTGGTGTCACTCCACTTCCACCATCATGATCTTAAAGAAGAGAAGTTACAAACAGCTGACTTACCACGCCACCACCAGCTGAGTGCACGAGCACAGACATCCCTTCCCGGAGGTTGGCAACTTCAAACAGCATCACGTAGGCTGTGACGAAGTTCATGGGGAATGCGGCAGCCTCGGAGAAGCTCATGTCATCCGGGATCTTGTAGACAAACTCCACTGGTGTGCAGACCACCTCTGCCCAGGCATTGTAATTGACAAATGCCATGACACGGTCTCCAATCTGGGCATGGGGAAACACAGAGTTAGTGGAGGCTACCTAATGATAGAGGCTCAAGGAGAGAACAGAATTACTGGGAGCTGGCCGGGCGCTGTGGCTCATGCCTATAATCCCAGCACTTTTGGAGGTTGAGGCGGGTGAATCATTCGAGGTCAGGAGTTCAAGACCAGCCTGGCTGACATGGTGAAACCCCGTCTCTACTAAAAATACAAAAATTCACCAGGCCTGATGGCACATGCCTGTAGTCCCAGCTATTCAGGAGGCTGAGGCAGGAGAACTACTTGAACCCAGGAGGTGGAGGTGGCAGTGAGCTGAGATCACGCCATTGCACTCCAGCCTGGGCAAAAAAGCAAGACTCCATCTCCAAAAAAAAAAAAAAAAAAGCCTTACTGGGAGCTATCCATGGTACAAACACACGGTTTCTCTTGACTCATACACTTGAGAACTCTATCCAAATTTTTGAGTATCACAATCATTTTTTTTTTTTTTTTTTTTGTCACCCAGGCTGGAGTGCAGTGGCGTAATCTCAGCTCACTGCAAGCTCCGCCTCCTGAGTTCACGCCATTCTCCTGCCTCAGCCTCCAGAGTAGCTGGGACTACAGGCGCCTGCCACCACGGCCGGCTGATTTTTTGTATTTTTAGTAGAGACGGGGTTTCACTGTGTTAGCCAGGATGGTCTTGATCTCCTGACCTCGTGATCCGCCCGCCTCAGCCTCCCACAGTGCTGGGATTACAGGCGTGAGCCACTGTGCCCGGCCCAGAATCATTTTTTAATAGTTTGATGAAACGAATAACTTTAAAAATACATTTGCAGTGAAAAAAGCTAATACATACATTTCACAAGTAATACAACTGATTTAATGAACCATTGACAGCTCTATGTTTCTTGTCCACCCATCTTCAGCCACTACCCTCTCCTCTCCAGAACCAGCTAAGTTGGTTAGTTGAGAACCCATTCCTTGAAACTCTGAACATTATTTAGGTGGTAGGAAAAGTCATGGGAAGTGTCAGTGCATCTAAGGAAGGTAGCAAAACAATGCAGAGCCTTCCTTCATTCTTTTGAAACCATCCTTTCACCTGGCAAACTTCTGTCCTTCCTTTAGGACTTCACAAAAATGTAGTCCCCATAGCCAAGCATGAGGAACTTATAGCCTGGTTGGAGAATGGATTTCTCCTCACGCGAGGTTTTTCTTTTTCTTTTCTTTTTTTTTCTGAGATGGAGTTTCGCTCTTGTTTCCCAGGCTGGAGTGCAATGGCGCGATCTCAGCTCACTGCAACCTCTGCCTCCCAGGTACAAGCTATTGTCCTGTCTCAGCCTCCCAAGTAGCTCGGATTACAGGCACGCATCACCATGCCTGGTTATTTATTTATCTTTGTATTTTTAGTAGAGACGGGGTTTCACCATGTTAGGCTGGTTGTGAACTCCTGACCTCAGTGATCCACCCGCCTTGGCCTCCCAAAGTGCTGGGATTACAGGCGTGAGCCACTGTGCCCGGCCGAGAGGTTTTTCTGTATGTACATTTGAGCACTATAAAATCTATGATTTGCTAAACAATCATAATGTACTAGACTGTAATCTTCGTTTTGTCAGTTATTTAATCTACATGAAAGCTTAATAGGATATTATTCTTATTATAATTATGAAGAAACTGAGACTAAGAATGGTTGAATATCTTGCCTAATGACATACAGAGTGAAGCCTGTCTAATTCCAAGTATTTTTCCATAACATCACAATAAGCACCCGCCATGCTTGCATATGAAGCCCCTTCTTGATCTTAGGTTCTAGGCACTGGAGATATAACTGTAAATGAGGTATAGCTCATGCTTTCAAATTATTCATATTCCTTGATATTTTCATATGGCAAGTGCTATGAGTGATAGGGCTTAGAGGCAAATCTACTTGGAAGGGATATTTCAGTAAAGAATGCAGTCTTAAGCCAAAAGCATGATACTATGATGGCGATGTTTCAGATATTGGTCCAAAGATAACAGAGTTCATTTTTTGGGTGTGGGAATGGTGGGTGGGGTCAAGGGATGTCAGAGTAGCCTGGAGGTGAGCGCTCCCAAAACCCTGGGGATTTTCCAGGTTGGCCAGTTCTGTGTATTTTGGAATAGAGCTGCTTCAGCCTCAGTGTGTGTCTGGAACGGGATCCAGAGGACTTGATTGTCCATTTGGCTACAGGATGATATAGTATAAAGACAACAGACTGATCTTGGCACCATTCAGACCTGGGTAATGAGAAGTTCAGGTGAATGAGACAGTTGGGGACAGCATCAACAATGTTCTAAGTGAGCCTGGCCACCTCTGCTCCAGCTGCCAGGGCAGCTCTGTCGGGGATGGGGGTTTGGGTTACCTAATTCAGGAAAGACACCTGAACCACAGAATCAAATTGCTCTGCCCCAGTGTGTCTTCTGGGGCTCTTGTGACAGCAACAAGAGCAAGGCAAAGTCTAGTCTGCTCGCTTTGAGAAAAGAGGCAAGTAATTAATCAATGTGACGATCCGACAGCTGGGCAAGGAGGACATTCTCACTGCCTCCTTGCATCTACTTTCCTTATGCTTGGGTAGCGTGGCATAAACCTAAGCAGGTCTTCCCCTCTCTGAATCCTCCCAGGACTTCTGGAGAGGGAGAGGTCCTTGCCTAGACTTATCTGTATGTTATCTGTGGCTCAGCCCCCACATGTCTTCTTCTCTCCCCTCCCCCAAGCCCCTAAATGACCCTAGATTTCTTGGATACTGCAAGAGGGTGGCTCTCCACACTGGTGGTGACAGCAGTCTGTCCCAGAGAGGGTACAATTAAGAATAAAACATTAGCCAGGCCAGGCACAGTGGCTCATGCCTGTAATCCCAGCACTTTGGGAGGCTGAGGTCTTGGGAGTTCAAGACCAGCCTGACCAATATGGAGAAACCCCGTCTCTACTAAAAATACAAAATTAGCCAGGCATGGTGGCGCATGTCTGTAATCCCAGCTACTCGGGAGGCTGAGGCAGGAGAATCACTTGAACCTGGGAGGCAGAGGTTGCAGTGAGCCAGGATCTCGCCATTGCACTCCAGCCTGGGCAACAAGAGCGAAACTCCGTCTCAAAATAAATAAATAAATAAATAAATAAATAAATAATAAATAAATAAAAATAAAACATCAGCTAACAATAAAAAGTGGCAGCAGTGGGTGGGAGCTCAGACAATGTGAGCAAAGGAGAAGGGAAGGATCAACTCCTGTGCCTATTCAGTATTGACGCCTGTGTCTCCCTTATGGCCATGCTGGAAAAGCAGCACCAAACACGGGAAACTTCATGCTCACACCCTTATGCTTTTGTACCTGCTATTTCTGCACTTGGTGCTCTCTTTCTTTCGGGAAAATATTTGATTTTCCTTTAAAGCTCAGCTCAAATGTTCTTTTCTCCAAAAGTTTCCCTGACGACCAACCTTCCCCTACAAAAGCAGAACTGACATCTCTTCTTATTGCTGTTAGTATCTGTGTTTATTGAGTGCTGCTTGTGTGCTGGCACTGAGTAGACAGCAAATTAAGTTACTGCATTTAACTCTTATGACAACTCCATATGGTAGCTTTTATTATTGTTCCCATGTTATGGACTGGGACGTAAACCTCAGAGCAGTTAATTAACTTGCCCAAGACCACACAATTGTAAGTGGTAAAGTCAAGATTTCAGGCTGAGCATCGTGGCTCACGCCTGTAATCCCAGCACTTTAGGAGGCTGAGGAACATAGATTACTTGAGGTCAGGGGTTTGAGATCAGACTGGCCAACATGGTGAAACTCCTTCTCTACCAAAAATACAAAAAAATTAGCCAGATGTGGCTGTAGTCTCAGCTAGTTGGGAGGCTGAGGCAGGAGAATCACTTGAACCTGTGAGATGGAGGTTGTGGTGAGCTGAGATCATGCCAGTGCACTTCAGCCTGGGCAACAGAGTGAGACTCCCATCTCAAAAAAAAAAAAAAAAAAAGGACAAGATTTCAACAAAAGTCCACCTAATTCCTTATATAATCCTTCATAACTATGCAGATTCCATTATATTGGCTTATCCTTTTACATGACTTGCTCCCTCTCTAAATGCGGAGATCTCAGAGGGCAGAGGCTGGGTCTTATTGATTTATGGATTCTCAATGCATGATGCAATGGTGGATAATTACAAGTAACTGAACCTTGTCTAACTTCTCCATGGGTGGGAAGTGGGAGAGAATAAGGGAAGAAATTCAATCCTGGAGAAGCTTTCAGTAGTCTCATAGGAAACATTTCTAGATCTAAAGGGGAAAACCAGTGTCTGCAATTGACTAGAATGCCCTGCTAGGGCAGGGACTGCTGGGGCAGGGAAACTCTGCTGGGGAAGGGGTTGCTAAGAGCTATTGTTATTGATAATAATCAATGGCATTTACCAAAACAAAAACTAATATGTTCCTGAATCTGCACTAAGTGCCTTTATTTACATGACCTTATATAATTCCCACAAGAACTCCATGTAGTTCTTGAAGTTCATGACTAATAATGAACTATTACTGTGCCCGTTATATAGATTGGAAAATTGAGGCTAGAAGGTGAAGGAGCCTTTGAAGAGCAGAAGCAGAAGGCTTCCAGTTCAGATCTGTCTCTCTGTAAAGCTCTCCCTTGTTCTAGCCAGTTTCCATCTTCTTGGTGTTGCTAAGACAAGCTGTTACTAAGAGGAAGCTATCCTGACTGACGGCTCATGCTGGTTTGAGGGTCCTTCTCTTATTCTGCAGGAAAAGATACAGAAACAATGGGAAACAGCCCTACAGAGCTCGAGCTTGAGGATGTGAGCGTCGATGAGCTTTCCTTTTCTTGGCAAGGGGTTTGGTCTTCAGCTAAATGTGTGTTTTTGCTGATTTTAGGGGGATTCTAAAGCAGCACTGGTTCATCTAGCTGGAAGTAGCCTCAGCCAAGGCCACGGTGAGTTTTCTTAGTGCGAATATATTTGTAGAGGGAGAATCACGGAAACTCTGGGAGTCACCGTGACTGTTGTCATCTCCTCCTAGTGTTAGGTAAAAGTTCAATCTGACCAGATGTGGGAGTCCACCTGAATCCTCTTGAAACCATGAAAGAAATGACCTCAGATAGTCTGATTCCAGACACAAATAATTAATTCATTACACTTGAGAAAAATGCTCCAAAGGAAACATAAAGTTATGTAAGGGTGCATAACAGAGGAACCTACAAAGTGTGGAAATGTTAGTTGAACTTTTCAGGGCTCAGTTTCCTCAGCTCTGAAATGGGTATAATATTAGTAAAGGGTCCTTATGAAAACTAAATGGCATGATACACACACAATGCACTTAACATGGTGCATGGAAAATGAGGAAAGAGCAATACATGTTTGCTTTTTAAAAGAACAGATTGGTTCCTGACCTGATGGAATTCACAGTTTAGCAATCGGCAGTTAAATACTGACTCATTATATTTCAGAAAGCAGGAGGAACAGCTGTCTAAGGAGGAAACTGAGGGGAAAGAGAGACTGTCCCACTATCAGTGAGTGTCCCAATCCCTGGAAGGGGTGAAGACCAATTAACGAATGTGAAGAATATCATCTTCAGGCTGGGCGTGGTGGCTCATGCCTGTAATCCCAGCACTTTGGGAGGTTGAGGCGGGTGGATCACCTGAGGTCAGGAGTTCGAGACCAGCCTGGCCAATGTGGTGAAATCCCCGTCTCTACTAAAAATAAAAAAAAATTAGCCAGGTGTGGTGGCGGGCACTTGTAATTCCAGCTACTCAGGAGGCTGAGGTAGGAGAAGCACTTGAACCCGGGAGGCAGAGGTTGCAGTGAGCTGAGATTGTGGCACTGCACTCTAGCCTAGGTGACAGAGTGAGACTCCATCTAAAAAGAAAAAAAAAAAAAGAAAAAAGAAAAGAATATCATCTTCAATGCATCAGAAGATGACTAGGGTCTAATACTAGCATCTTGTTCTTCACAGAATCACGAAAACCCAAAGACACAGCCTCAGTCCCACAGAGTAGCTGATGGCCTCCAGGGTCAGTACAGAGGGTAATGAACAGAATATTTCAACCACCTTGACAGTGGTGCTCATGGCCATCACTGCAGGGCTGGCTGCTCCCACATCTCTCCTTTGACTTTTCTCCATCACTTCCATTTCATTATCAAAAATAGCAAATATGCCCAAGCCATAGGTTCAGCTACAGCCTCAGAGTCCAGAGGCAGGCACATTTAAAACATATCCACTTCATCTCATTATTTGATTCTGCTAAGAAAAAAAAATCAGTCCTGGCCAGAATGCACCCAAGTTATTCCTTTATTACCCAGCCTCCGGTGACAGCTTTTCATCATCGCTTGCAATCTATCAAACCAAGAGAGCTATTCAGTGTGCTGCTGCAAGGAATTCCAACTCCAATATGACTGAAGATCTTAAGTCAAAATTATAGACGGAATATTAGTGTCAGTTTTCTCCCATATCACACCCTAACTGGAAAGGAGTAGGTGACTTATTTTTTGTGCAGCCACAAGTCATTGGAAGGGAGAGAGTTTGAAGGGTGGGCTTGATAGTAAACAAGCCAGGGCAAATTAGCAAAAGATAAGCCATATTTAAAGGAAAAATATACATAATCAAGTATAGTAAGTTCTCCCTCTAAACCAAGTCAAACGATGTTCATGTTTCCTGTTATATTCTAAAATAATTGGTTATATATTCAATGCTTGGGGTTAACAGAGTGAGCTACATGATCTTTTCTTTGGGGACCATGTGGAGGATTGAAGAGAAGATAATATTTCTTATGTGCAGCACTTTCAGGGTGAGATAGTGTGCCTCTGGTTACACTGCTTACCTGGGGACGAAAAAATGTAAATTCGTATGAAAGAAAAGACAAGGCTCATTTACTGCCTCTTTCTCAACATTTATGTGCTGTCTTATCTGAAAACCATTGGCAAAAATACTGATAAGTGGGATGAGATTTCCAGACATTTTTCATAATGAATTTGGAACATACTGATATTTTCAGAGGATACTGAGTCTCAGACACACTGAGACTGAGAAGCCGGCTCAAATTCAATTTCAAGGGCATTTTGGCACTGCATTTTATAGGATTCTTCTTTAGTTCTCCTGTCCTGCATTTATTATTGCAGTATTTGGGGCCTGGGAGTAGGGAGTGAAGATCATGAGACTGTAGGAAGGATAAACAAGCTCTGGTGATTAGAATCCGGGTTCTCCTGGTACCAACTACCCTTCTGACCTCACAGAAAATTACTGAGCCCTCCTGAACCTCATCTGCAAGGGGATAACAATCTTTGCTTTGCAGGGCTATGGTGGAGGCTTAAAAAAGATAACTTCTCCATGGTTCTGATTATAGCGGGTTCTCAAATGTTCATTCCTCCCTAGGGGAGCACTTAGTTATGAATAAGAGCCCTTGTACCTGATTTGCATTGGTTTTTCTGCCTCCAAACTACTGCAATTTTGTGCAATTGACTTGTGGACAGTTTTTCAGTTTTTATAGACTGGTTTCTATTTGATTTGCATTATAATAGTAGGAAGGGTCATACATCTTTTTACAAATTAAAAAAGGTTTTATTTTGGAGAATTTTGAACACGTACAGAAGTGGTCAGCATAATATAATAAACCTTTTTGCCCATTTCCCTGCTTCCAAAGCCATCAATCCATGGCCAATTCTGTTCTACTTATCAGGTACCTCCACTCTTTGACTTTAACATCTTCTTCATCCAAAATGCTACCTCCCCAATTCCTGAAATAGTTAGGGATTTATAAATGATCACTTAAATGTACCAGTTAAGTGACTATTTGAAGGAGCCAAGTTATAAAATAGAGAGTCCATTTCCTCCAAACTTCTGTGTTTTGTAGTTGCATTTTGAGTTGAAGATGATCAGAAAATGAGAGTTCCAGATATGGGAAGGGGCTATGCACAGTTAGTTAATCCAAATGCCAAATACTTTTGTTTAATAGCTGCATGACATGAATAAAGGGGGAGACAAGATGTGTCCTGCCCCCTGCACCAGAATGCTGCCAGGAGCAACCAAGAGAGTCCATAAAGAAGGCATGAGACCTTAATGACTATAAACATTGTCAACAGTCCAAATAAGAAGACAATAATAATAATGCACGCTGTAGGTTATTTCAAACGTTTCTTTCTGCATCATCTTTTGTTGTCTCAATGGATTCCAAATGAATATTACTCTTCAAATGAGAGTCAAACATTACCTCATATCCTTTCACGCTGTTCCCCAGAGCTTCAACAATCCCAGAACACTCAAATCCTGGCACCAGGGGAGTCTTGGGAGGGTTGTCAATATTCCCCTGTCGCACCATCAAGTCAATGAAGTTTAATCCACTGTGAAGAGCAAATGTGAAAGGAGAGAAATTCAAAATGAGATCCAAAAGAAAGCACCAACCTGGTTTTCTTTTCTTCCTTTTCTTTTCCTCCTTTCCTCCCTCCCTTCTTCACTCCTTTCTGCCTTCTTTTTTTCTTTCTGGCAAAGCATCCCTAATAGTAATGCCACTTAGCTAGATGTCACCAATAATGCAAAATTCAATTATCTCTATGCAGATAAGTAATACATTTGTGGCAATGAAAACAGTAGTTGCAGAGTTTACGCTGATTCAAGAGATGGCCCCTTTGTCTTCTCTCAGAGCCTATTTACGCTTACTCTAAAAACATGTTGACTAGCCTGGCTATTAGAGTTCCTAGTACTTAATCAAAGGTAAAAAGTTTACCAGGAAGTGGTTATAAACAGACACATGGAAAGCGGCCAGACCCAATGGCCACCAGCCAGTGCCTGAGGAAGAGAAAGAAGACCTAAGGTCTCAAAACAACCAATCACCTCTCCTCAGTCATCACACACACTTACACCAGCACTATGCATAAACAGCTCCCATAATTGTGAATATAAGCCATCAGGAGATTACATTATGTTCCACTGGAGGAGAGGGGACTCAAAGAGAGATCAAATGAATGCCCCAATAGATATGGGAATACTGGAGTGTTTCAAAAATCTAAGTTATTTCCAGATGAGAGATATTATTAGATATTTTTGATTAACACATTACTTTTGGAATAAGAAAATTATTAAAATATATCAAAGTCATCATAATGGAAAACCATACACTTGATTCCAATGACGCTATTAGCAATGCTACTGGACTCTTTTTATTTTATCAGAACTACTCTTGGGAATTCCATTTAACACTCATTTGCTAATCACATGGGAAAACATATCCCATTAAACATGCATTTTTTCCCAAGAGATGTGGTTCTAATGTATTTTTTTTTGAAAGAGAGTTTTGCTCTTGCTGCCCAGGCTGGAGTGCAATGGCTCAATCTCGTCTCACTGCAACCTCCACCTCCCAGGTTCAAGCAATTCTCCTACCTCAGCCTCCTGAGTAGCTAGGATTACAGGCGCCTGCCACCAAACCTGGCTATTTTTTGTATTTTTAATAGAGATGGGGTTTCACCATGTTGGCCGGGCTGGTCTTGAACTCCTGACCTTAGGTGATCTGCCCACCTCTGCCTCCCAAAGTGCTGGGATTACAGGTGTGAGCTACTGTACCCAGCCTGTACTTTCTGTTTTTAGAAGCCATCATATAAGAAAGCCTCAGACTATAGAAAGTGCACTCTTCAATCTGACCCAACATCCATTAGTATCCAACCATGGCTTCTTTTCCAAGCCAGATGACTTGAACTAGTTCTTTTTTTAATTTTTTTTGGGATGGAGTTTTGCTTCACTCTTGTTGCCCAGCTGGAGTACAATGGTGCGATCTCAGCTCACTGCAACCTCCACCTCCCAGGTTCAAGCTATTCTCCTGCCTCAGCCTCCCAAGTAGCTGGGATTACAGGTGCACACCAACACACCTGCCTAATTTTTGTATTTTTAGTAGAGATGGGGTTTTGCCATGTTGGCCAGGCTGGTCTCAAACTCCTAATCTCAGGTGATCCGCCCACCTCGGCCTCCCAAATTGCTGCTGGGATTATAGGCGTGAGCCACTGTGCCCAGCCAACTTGAACTAGTTCTTAAGCACATCTTGCCTATTTCTTCCCTGGTCTCTTTGGACCCAAGAAAGCATCTAACTCCACCTATGCCCACTGGTCTCACTTATGAGTCTCATACACAGGGACTGAATAAAGGTGGGTAAGATGACTTCCTTGAAGTGTGGGCTCAAAACTGACCACCTTCTCAAAGCTTTCCCAAGCCCAAATTTGAGAAGTTTTACATACTGAACCTGGCTGGTGTTTCTCTGAAGTGTGCCCTCCTTGAAGGCATCTGCATGCCTCATATTTCTCTGCTTCCAGTTTGCCTGGCACGCATCAGACCCAAAGTAATATAGTAGGGACTCAAGTAACATCTGCTGAATAGGAATGGTCATGGATATTCAAAAATACATGCTGCCCGTTTGAGTGCTAATTCCTTTTAAAAAGCAGTCAAATAATTTGGAGTAATGGATACATTTCTCAATGATATGTGTAGACTCCCAAAGGTCCTACTTTAATGGTTAGTGGTTATCCAGGTTATTTATTAACTGAAATATTATCCAATAACATGGCCACTTCCTTAAGAGCTTGGGGAGACTGGGGTACAAACCCCAATTCTACCACTTCTATCTCTATAACCTGTGAAAAGTTACTTAACTTCTCCATGCCTCAGTTTCCACATCTGTAAAGTGGGAGTTATGATAGTACTTACTTCACAGGGCTGTCATGGAAAATTAATGCACATAAAGCACTGACATGTGGTGCCAGGTACATAGTCAGTATTCAGTACATGTTAGCCTGGAAATTTGCATCTTCCGTTAAGAAGGCAGAAGTATGTGACATATTTTAGGAAGACACTCATAAAAAAAGGGTTAAAAACAGTTTCACAGCTGACATGGAAAAGCTTCAGCTATCTCTGAACTTCACTTGTATAAAATGGCCGATTTTCTGACACAATCAAATAAATAAAGCATCAGTGTATAACAGTAAAGGAAATTTCCACAAACTGAATCAAGTACTCCATCTCATTTCATGTATATTTTAGCTTACTGTGTGTTTCTTTGCATGAAAACCAATGATTTCCCAAGGCCCTGTTGGAAAAATGCTAGAAGAAATTAGTTGTCATTTCTGCAAACATGGCAGCCCCCTGGAGAAGGCCTCATCTTTGACACTTATTACACTGCTCAACTGGGCTGCCTGCATTTGCCATCCAGCATGAACTGGGCCCAGTGATGGTAAACTGAGAGCCAGCTACTTAAATTCCAGTGAGAGGAGGCTAACACTGACTTTTCAAAAGTCTGTAGCACCCTGTTTCCTCAGTGAGGCATTAGGCGATTCTGTCAGGTCATGGAGAATGCTGTCTATTTTTAGGACGTGGGTGTATTTTGGAGACGGAGACTAGGACAGGTCAGTATTGTCTATCTCCACACAAAGGGGATGTAAATAATTGTTAGCAGAGTATTCCTGAGTGTTGGATCAGGCCTGTTTCTCCTGATATGGATATAGCTAGCTTTTGCTGAGGGTTTAGTTTGGGTCAAGAACTGTGCTAAGTGCTTGACTTTTGTTAGTTAAGACTCATCAATACTCCTCCTATGAGGTATGAACTATCATACCAAGTTTTCAGGTCAGACAATTGAGACCCAGAGAGCTTAAGTAACTTGCTTGCCATCACATCTTTTCAAAGTGTCAGAGTCAGGATTTGAATTCATGCAAAGCCTAGAACCTGAGCCCTTAGGCAACACACTCTACCTCTTTACGGGGAACTTCTCCATGCCCCGCCCTTGCACATACAAGAGACATGTTTATAGCTCTTTAGATCTTCCCCCTTGCAGAGATCTGATTGCACCAATGTGGGCCCAATATTGGAGGAGTGGCCATTCATAATCTAGACAGGAACCCATTCCTTAAACTGAATAAATGAGCTGGTCCAAGAACTGGGTGTTCTCTGTAAAACTATGAATTGGGAAACACACATCAAGAGAATGACTTAGCAATAGAAAGGTTGTCAAAAGACAGAAGTGAGTGAGAGAGACCTAGTTGACCTGAGCTTTGGGGAAGCATAGGTGGAAAAGACAATAGATGGCAGAATTAAAAGAAAAAACACAAAGAGCAACAGAGGCAATCCAACTCTCTGCACCAGGATGTGGCTTTGTAGACTTCCATTGTTGAGTTCCCTAGAATGAGCAGAGGTCCAGTCTCTGGGCTTGGGGAGGTCCAGCTCCATCACACCCCCTGCTCTCTGATTTCCATGAGTTCCTTCATTACTTCACAAATGTGTTTACAGCAGAAGCTCTTTGTTTGGACTATCTATGTGGTCCCTGTCACATGAAACCAAAAGATACAAACTCAAACGAACACCATAATCAATCACTCCCAATCACCCATTGGGACAGACATTGCTGACTCTACTTTTTTTTCTTCAGACAAAAATAACTTCGTTTGCTTAGAGATAATAAGTTATTTACCCAAGGCCACACAGATAGTAAATAGTGAAATCCATGAACTTAAAAACTTGAGTCTAATCCTTTTCTTTTTCTACCACAACAGAAAAAAACAAAACAAAGCAAAAAAACAGGGGCATGTCAATGCCCCTGTTTTGCACAATTACAGTTTCCAGTATTCTCTAAGGCAATATGATTCTTAGTTAGAATGTTTTTTGGGGGTGGCAATGACTATGCCTGATGACTCAGGCCCACAAATGGAGTAAAAATTTTATACAGCTCTGAAACATTTGAGATCATTGCAAAAAAAGAAATAGTGTTGGAAAGTACCTGACATAAAGTTCTGCCAGGTAATCCTATTTTTCTCAAAGATTGGTATAATTTTAATAAATAATCTAAGACTGTCTCAGTTTTCTTCCCATACTAAATTATTAGTCAGAGGCTAGGTTTAAAGAGTTATTATTGAGACATGGCATCTTGAAGGAATGAAGATAGAGGTTTGAAAAAAGAGACCCTGAAAAGCTCAAAACATAGAATGAGGGATCTGAAGACATGTGGGGGAAGATATAGGAAAATTGGGGGACAGTTCCTTAAAATAGGAACACTTTGTTATATTTGTAAGGTACAGCAAAGTTTACCAGGTGCTTTCATGCGTATCTCATTAAACTTTGTCACAAGCTGAGAAAAGCAAGAAGTGCAGATACCATTAATCCCATTAAATAGATGTGAACATTGAGCCTCAGATAAGAAAACTGACTTGTTAAAGGCAGCACAACAACACTGACAGTACATGACAGTGACAGAGCTGAGACTTGAGTAAAGGTCTTCCAACTCCTTGCTTATTGTGTATCCCATAACACCATAAAATCTCAAGTAAATCAAATGTTACTGAAATCAAGAATTTTAAGATTCAGGAATGGCAGGGCATGGTGGCTCACACCTGTAATCCCAGCACTTTGGAGCCCGAGACGGGTGGATTACCCGAGGTCAGGAGTTCGAGACCAGCCTGGCCAACATGGTGAAACCCTATCTCTACTAAAAATACAAAAATTAACCAGGCGTGGTGGCGCACGCCTATGGTCTCAGCTACTCAGGAGGCTGAGGCAGGAGAATCGCTTAAACTTGGAAGACAGTGAGCCAAGATCACTTCACTGCACTCCAGCCTGGGTAGCAGAGCGAGACTCTGTCAAAAAAAAAAGAAAAAAAGATTCAGGGACAAGAAGACTGAAAGGAAACAGATGCAGGTGCTTGGGTTTTAGTCCCAGTGCTGCCATCAATTAGCGGTGGAGTTTGGCTGAGTCTCTGAAGCCATCCCCAGTTCTCATCCTCTGTTTGTTTGATGGTCCTTTATCCTGTGGGCTCTGTTTCAAACATTATCAAAATCAAAGCTTAGGTAGAGAGGGAGAGACGCTCGGTGGTCTTGAGAAAAAGACATTGACTTGTATGCTTAGACTTTATATAGGAGTTAAAAGCTAGCCTTGGCCTCTACACTTTCTTTTCTGTTACCTAGTAAGTGAGGAATATCACCCTGTAAAGTCTCCTGAGAGATGTATAGCTGCCTTTATTTTTGTCCTACCAAAGTCAACAAACATTGCTCCCGTGATGATACTGCTACGTGTTAGGTATTAAGGGATGGAGTGTTTTTATCTCCATTTTGTGCAAAAGGGAGGTGAGACCAAGAAAGAATAGAGCACCTTGTCCAAGGTTATATAGTTCGTACCAGAACTGGGAATATGAGCCCTTTTTATATGGCTGCCAAGCTTGAGTTCTGACTACCAAGCTGTCATTGTGTGATCTATAAACGATGGTAGGCTGCTATGTCTTCTTGTCCCCAAAGCTTATCATTTGGAATACTTTTTTGGATATGCTAACAATATCAAATGAAGACACATTTGATTTCTTAAAAGACATCACTAAGTGGATGACAAAACAATCAGCCCAGCTATAGTTTATTAATTTTCCAATTTGAGGTTAAAAGTGACTCAAAAGAAGGAGTTTAGCAAAGAAGATACATGTAGCATGGAGATGCTCCCTTGTCTTCTACTCTCCTGGTGAAAAGGAGGCAGGGGTTGCTCATATGAAAAGATCTTAGGCCTCTTGCTATCCTGTTGTTTCCTCAGGTTGTCAGTATCCTCAGCATCAATCATGAAAATCCAAACAGTGTCAGATCATTAAACAAATCTCCCTCTTCCGAAACCTTCTTCTCTACTGATGCAGATTACAGAGCCCCATCCTATATTTTCCTATTATACTCAATAGAAATCCCACGTCCTGTTCTGTCATTAGTTCAATTAAGAGACAGACTGCCAAAGAATCTTCAGAAACCCATTGTTTTATTAGGTTGGTGCTAAAGTAATTGTGGTTTGTGCCATTAGTTTTAATACTTACTGTAGGGATTTTGTTAAGTATATAATTTGCTACAATATATATTCACGACTTTATGAAGACAGTACTTTTTCCTCAAATGTCAGCACAAGGATTGGCTTTATGGATCTTATAGTTTCAGTACAGTATATACATTGGTTATGTTTATTTCTTTGCATTAGCTGTTAGGAAGCTCTGAGCCAAATTTGTCACACTCATTCTCTATATCATCTTTGTTGTTGTTTTTGAGATAGAGTCTAGCTCTGTCACCCAGGCTGGAGTGCAGTGGCGCGAACATGGCTCACTGTAGTCTTGACCTCCTGGGCTCAGGTGATCCTCCCACTTTGGCTTCCCAAAGTGCTGGTAAGTGTGGGAAGTGCTGGGCCACTGTGCCCAGCCTCTATATCATCTTAGTACTCGACTTCATCTTAACCTCTGAGTACTTTGGAGCTTCCATTTTTTAAATCCTTAAACTCCATTACCAGTATTAGTAGTATTGTGAGTGGTTCTCAAACTTTATTATTCATCAGAATTTCCAGGAGGGCTGGTTAAAACACAGATTGTTGGGCCCCACCTCTGAGTTCTGGACTCAAGCAGGTCTGGGGTGAGGTGTTAAGTTTTTCATTTCTAAGTTTCTAAGTAATGCTGCTGCTGCTGATCTGGGAACCACATTTAGAGAATCACTGATCTTGTTTTATTTTTTAAAGCTAATTCAAGTCTTTTTCTAAATGAGACAGAGTACAAATTAAATGGTTAAATAGAAAGTAAATGAAAAGTTCTCATTGTCCTCTAGGGCAGTTGAATTTTTGATCTTAGTCCAGAGGATTATAGTTATCCTTGCTAGATTTCGTGCTATTAGATTAAGTTCATCATTCTCATTTGTCTGTCTTTTTCTTGAATCCTAATTCTTTCATCAAAAAAAATTAATTCTCCCTCCTGGATTTGTATCCTGTGAAAATGTGGTTATCATGACACGAGCTTCTACATCCAAGTTGCTGATAAAAATATCAGACAGGCTGCCCCGTTTCTGGTTACTAAGGATGTTTGTGAAGACCATGAAGGATGTCATGGAGGAAATTTAAAACACAAGACTAGCTGACATCCTTTCTTCAAATCTGGAGCTCTCATGATTCTATGAAATAGTTCCAAGACACCTTGAAGTCATGTGTAGTAAACTCGACAAAGACTATGAACCCTCTCTCTGTGGGCAATGGCAGTAGATCCCCTTCCTCCACCCACAGCAGCAATTGCTGAAAAGACGGCGTGAGCCTTGAGTACAATCACTTCTTTTAATGCAAGTCAGGATCATCACGACATTTATTTTTTTCTGAAAGTGCATATCCTGGCCCCAGCTCTGAGAGCCTCTTTAGTGAAAGCACACACTCTCATGTGCTGTTAGGGTTGCAAAGGACCACTTGAGTAGCCCAATGTCAGCTGTTCCCATGGAAAAAAAAATGATCAAAAAAGAATGGACTCTTTCTGAGAGGGCTGTCCTATAGGGCTTTGTGACTGTTGGAGGCATCCCTAAGAAGCTAACAGAAATCTGGCCATTCTAATTTCTCTGATGATGGAGGATGGGAAGGAAAAGAATTGATTTGTGGCTAGTAATTGTAATAGGTAACTTTTATGGGGCGCTTTCTATGTATCAGGCATGGTGTTGAGTGTCATTTCAGTTTTACAACAACCATAAACAATGCTAAGACATCAACAATATTACCCCCATTTTGCAAAGAACAAAACCAAGGCACATTAAGGTTTACAAAATGTTGGTTTTACCTGGCTTACATTGCTTGCAAAAGCAAGTGACGTAAATCCAGGGCCTGTGCTCTTCACTAATGTACTTTGCTCTCCTAGAGAAAGATCATGGCTCAGTTTTCCCAGTTACAAAGACAAGACCTCCCCACTCAACTAGCACATTGAGCACTCACTGTATACTAGGTAGCGGATGCCCAAAGTTAACAAGGGGCTCCAAATTCTCATGGGGAAACAGAATCATAAAAACTGATCACGGCCAGGCACGGTGGCTCACACCTGTAACCTTAGCACTTTGGGAAGCTGAGGCGGGTGGATCACTTGAGGTCAGGAGTTCAAGACCAGCCTGACCAACATGAGAAAACATCATCTCTACTAAAAATACAAAAAATTAGCCGGCTGTGGTGGCACATGCCTGTAATCCTAGCTACGTGGGAGGCTGAGGCAGGAGAATCGCTTGAATCCAGTAGGTGGAGGTTACAGTGAGCCAAGATTGCGCCATTGCACTCCAGTGTGGGCAACAAGAATGAAACTCTGATTTAAAAAAAAAAAAAAAAAAAAAAAAAACTGATCACAATACGATGACAAGTGGTCTTCCAGAGCAACAGTCCCAAACCTTTTTGGCACCAGGGACAAGTTTAATGGAAGACATTTTTTTTTCCATGGAGCAGGGGTGGGAAGATGGTTTTGGGATGATTCAAGCACATGACGTTTACTGTGCATTGTATTTCTATTATTATTACATTGTAATATATATAATGAAATAATTATACAACTCAGCATAATGTAGAATCAAGTGGGAGCCCTGAGGTTGTTTTCCTACAACTCGATGGTCCCATTTGGGAGTGACAGGAGATAGGGACAGATCATCAGGCATTAGATTTTCATAAGAAGTACACAACCTAGATCCCTCACACGTGCAGCTCACAATAGGGTTCATGCTCCTGTGAGAACCTAATGCTGCCACTGATCTGACAGGAAGCAGAGTGCAGGGGATAATGTGAGTGACGGGGAGTGGCTCTAAATAGAGATGAAGCTTCACTTCCTTGCCCACCAATTACCTCCTACTTGGTGGCCCATTTCCTAACAGGCCACAGACCAGTACTGGTCTGTGGCCCATGGACCCCTGTTCTGGAGTGTAGGCAAAGTGCTCATATAGCCACCATGGCACATGCTAATGTACAATATAACCATGAAGTCAAAACATCAACCTCCAGAGAGTTCTCCCCAAAGAATTATTCCAAGTAGTCCTCTGCAATCACCAAAGCTAACTTTAGATCTTTAGCTTTAGCTTTCTGGCTCCTCCTCAAGTGGGTTGCTTGACCTTGGGCCTTAGTTTTTCCATCTCAACAATGGGATAGTAACGCACCCACCTTATGGGGTGTTGTGTGGATTGCATGTGACAGTATATGTAAAACAGAGTACCTCGTACACAGTAAATGCTCAACAAATATAAGCTGCTATCCACATCACTGTCGTCACTGTGACACAAAGAAAATGCCATAGGTCAGGTTCCCTGGGAAACAGACTCCGAGACTGAGATTTGCAGCAAGAGGTCTGATAGGGAGTGTTCTAGAAGACAACTCCTGGATAGGCAGGAGGGAAGCTGGACTGGGGACGAGGAGAAGTTGAACTCTGATATACAAGTAGAGAGGTCTCAGTCCATCCTTGCAAAGTTCCAGGCATAGCATGGTTCATTGAGTAATTCTGAATCAAGGCATGGGGACTGGGCCTTCGCACCCCTGCATCAACCAGTCAGGAATGAGGGCTGGCCCCAGGGAGGGGGTGCAGCCTTGGGGAAGGAGACTTTCTTTGGCTGAGAACAATTCCTCAGGAGAAACCAGCTGTGAGCTGTCAGCTGCCATCATTCCTGGTAGCTGGGGGAGTGAGCACTGAGATTCTAAAAGGATGCTTTGGGGAGGTGCACACTAGCACCCACTACAAAAAGAGTAGTGTGATCTCCCCTTTCAGGATTTATTCCCTTGTGATCACAGAGCAGCTGTCACTGATGGTGAATTTTTATGAGGCTCCTTTGCACGGCAGTCCTTGAGGAGGAAAGATCTAGTGGTTCTTATAACAAATGGTGCAAAGGCAGGAAAGAGAATGAGATCTTTAAATAAAAATCTGAAAGAATGAGAGGAAGGGGAAAGAACCTGCTGCGATCAGATGCTTCTCACAGGAAGTATCCCTTAGGAATGGGCGTGCCTCTTGCTCCCATTCTCTCAGCCTCTCTGGCCTCACCCCACCTTTCCACGGAAGGGAGAAGACAGCACAGAGTGGCCATGTCTTGATTTCTCTCTGGAGCCACCAAAGACCAGCATCGCATGGAGAAACAGTCCATTTTTGCTACGATATGACAGCTGTTTCCTAAGACATGGCTGCTGATAAAAGTAACATTTAGTAAAAACAGTTGTTTCCATAGAAAAAAAGGAAGTGAAGATTAGAAAAATAAAGAGATCAAGCCGGGCATGGTGGCTCACACCTGTAATCCCAACACTTTGGGAGGCCGAGGTGGGCAGACCAGGAGGTCAGGAAATCGAGACCATGCTGGCTAACATGATGAAACCCCGTCTCTACTAAAAATACAAAAAACTTGGCCGGGCGTGGTGACGGGCGCCTGCAGTTCCAGCTACTTGGGAGGCTGAGGAGGAGAATGGCGTCAACCCAGGAGGCGGAGCTTGCAGTGAGCCAAGATCTTGCCACTGCATTCCAGCCTGGGTGACAGAGCGAGACTCCATCTCAAAATAAATAAATAATAAATAGAAAAAGAAAAATAAAGAGATCAGGGAATTTAAAAGGGGGGCAGAGGCTCAGTGCGGTGGCTCACACCTGTAATCCCAGCACTTTGGGAGGCCAAGGCGGGCAGATCACCTGAGGTCGGGAGTTCAAGACCAGCTTGACCAACATGGTGAAACCCCGACTCTACTAAAAATACAAAAATTTGCTGGGTGTAGTGGCAGGCACCTGTAATCCCAGCTGCTCAGGAGGGTGAGGCGGAAGAATTGCTTGAACCCGGGAGGTGGCGGTTGCAGTGAGCTGAGATCTCACCATTGCACTCCAGCCTTGGCCACAGGGCAAGACTCCATCTCAAAAAAAAAAAAAAAAAAAGGCAGAGACTAAAGAAAAAATAACACAAAAAGTAACAAGCAGATAAATACATGCAGGATTGGTAAACTGCTTGGGGAAAATCTATGAAAAATCACACTTCAGGGCTTTCTATGTGTCTGTGGGAAGTCGGAGATCACAACCCTGGCGGAGAGGCAGGCATCAGGGAAAACACCATCAAATTCTCGATAGGAAGCTTTACCAGACCTCTGCCTGGGAACTTTAACCAGCCCTGCATTCGTGGCAGCCTTTGCCAGCTCTGGGCAGAGCCAAGCAGACCTCGTGCAAGGCTTTGTGCCAAGCAGACGCAGTAAGGGAAGGTGCGCTCTTTGTTTATTCTGCTCTCGTCTTGCTGATAATGTGTTCATCAAAGCACTTAACTCCCAATCCATGCGGGGTCAAAGAAGCAGATGTTTGATTAATTTTCTCATTGCCCCAGAACTGAAGCTTTTGTTTTTGTTTCTTAATCTCAATTGAAAACTTGAAAATGTTTAGGAAAATAGGCATTGATCTCAGAAAATCTTGGGCATAAATCTTCTTTTTTCTTTTTTGATTTGCTCAAGTGCCAGTTTTGTTATCTCAACACTGTGAGAACAGACTGACACAAATTTGCTAGGGAAGAAAAAGTTCACAGCGACCAAAGCAAGGACACTGTTTATGCAAATTTCAGATGGCAGCTCTTATTTGAGAACAGCCAGAATTGTCTCCAAGAGGTCTTAGGATTCACCTGAAGAATCCACCTGTGTTCAATCAGAGGCTGGAAAGGATATGTTGGGATGCTCAGACTCCCCTCCCACACTGCTGGCCCATGGCTCTTGACACCAGTCCCCTTGGTGAGCAGTTCCACATAATCCTGTCCACCCTCTCTAACCACTATTTTAAGATAAACAAGCCACTGCAGCCACAGGAAACATACGGAGTTTTCCGACCCATCTGATTTTATTCATAATCTACCACTTTACATTAGTAGAGCTGTCGTAGCCCCACTGAGATCCCTTTCCCCATAACATATGCTGGGAGAAAACTGGGAGAAAAAAGTTCTCTTTGCACTGGGACTTGCTAAATTTGTACATGGCTGCTGGAGCTAAAGACCACCACCTTTTCCAGCCTCAAGAAGGAAGCTCAGGCCGGGCGCGGTGGCTCACGCTTGTAATCCCAGCACTTTGGGAGGCCGAGGCGGGCGGATCACGAGGTCAGGAGATCGAGACCACGCTGAAACCCCGTCTCTACTAAAAATACAAAAAATTAGCCGGGCATGGTGGCGGGCGCCTGTAGTCCCAGCTACTCGGAGAGGCTGAGGCAGGAGAATGGCGTGAACCCGGGAGGCGGAGCTTGCAGTGAGCCGAGATTGCGCCACTGCACTCCAGCCTGGGCGACAGAGCGAGACTCCGTCTCCAAAAAAAAAAAAGAAGGAAGCTCATTGTAGCAGGAGCACAAGATGCCAACTCATGAGGACAGAGAGGAAAAAAGATGGAAGGGGAAGGAGAGGGGAAAGCGTAGAATCCCAGGGACAAACTCATCGTGATGGCCAGCATGACTGAAATAAGGACAGAGAGGAGGGAGGATGCGACTTGGCAGTGATGATGCGGGTAATATAGCTTGGGATACTGTTGTACGAGTTCTTTGTTTCTACCATGTCTAGGAAAAGAAATACCTTCAGATCATATGTCCAAATTAGTATTCAAAACACACCTCAGTAGTATTTCCAACACAGAACAAAACGGCCAAGGAGACATATTGAGAATTTAAATGTCTAGAGCCAGTTTTCAGCAGAAACAGAAAAACCAGGTCCGAAACCATCCAAAACAAGCACCCTCAGATGCTGAGACTAACTCTTTTGACTTTGAGACCTGGAGTTATTTACTCTCAGCCCTTCCTCGGGACACAGCAGGAGGTATTTATTCCTAAGGTTCCTGTAAAGGTTAACATCTTTATGCTCCATGTTTGATGTTGACCAAGGCATTCACTTCAATCTGGTGCTCGGCAGTGACTGGTTGCATAGAACATTTAATGTCATCCAATTTAAATTCAACAGACCCATCTGTGTTTTGGGGCTTGGCTAGGCACTAATGTCACAACAGTGACAATGACATCTCTGCCTTCCGGGACTCAGAGATCAACAAAGGAATGACTACATAGCATGACAGTTCCATAAGAGGAGGCTGTACAAGAGTCACAGCTAGCATAGAGAGGGTAGTTCTTAAATCACGTGACTGGGATCAGGTTCTTCTCACAGAAAGTATCACTGAATGGGTGTGCCCCTTGCTCCTGTTCTCTCAGCGTCTCCAACCCCATCTCACCTCTTCACAAAGGGGAGAAGATAGAGTAATGATGGTTTGATTTCTCCTCGGAGCCAAAGACGAACAGAGTCCCTATAGAGAAATAGTCCATTTTTCCTACAACATTACAGCGATTTCCTAAGACATTACTGCTGATAAAAAGAATGTGTAGCCAGGCATGGTGGCTCACGCCTGTAATCCCAGCTCTTTGGGAGGCTGAGGCAGGCGTATCGCGAGGTCAGGAGATTGAGACCATCCTGGCTAACACAGTGAAACCCCGTCTCTACTAAAAATACAAAAAATTAGCCAGGCGTGGTAGAGGGCGCCTGTAGTCCCAGCTACTGGGGAGACTGAGGCAGGAGAATGGCCTGAACCCAGGAGGCGGAGCTTGCAGTGAGCCGAGATCGCACCACTGCACTCCAGCCTGGGCAGCACAGCAAGACTCTGTCAAAAAAAAAAAAGAAAAAAGAAAAAAAAGAATGTCTAGTAAAATGGTTGTTTCAATAGGAACAAAAAAGGAGGTGAAGACTTGAACAGATTCGTCCAATAGAACCTTCTGGAATGATGGAAATGTTCTGTCCCTGCTGCTCTCCAATATGGTAGCCACTTGGCCAAATGTGGTATTGAACACTTGAAATGTAACTAGTGTGACTAAGGAACTGAACTTTTAGTTAAGTAATATTTAAGTCTAATGGATGCTAAGGAGGAGACAGTAGTAGCATCTATACCCTATTATCTTCCCTGTAGACTATGAGCAACTTTAGGGCACAGGGCTTGTCTGAAAATCCACCTTTCAATGTTCAGTGCTTAGCACAGGGCACATTAAAGGCTGGCAAACAATAATTTCTCCACTAAAGGTGTAAGTAGGAAAATACCTAGGAATGATTTGAGCCCTCTTCTTTCTTCTCGTGAAAGAAATCTTTGCTTGGCTGCCGGCCCTGCTGTGTCCGCTGCTGTGATGGTGAGAAGAAAACTGTGAAGATCAAAGGCCTGCTTGATTGATGCACCTCTTAAAAAAGCAAGGATTTACTCCTGGAAGATTAAAGACTAGATATGAAGGGTGAATAAAGATTGCCAAGAAATGGCAAGAGCAAGGTTTCAAAGTCTGGAAGAGTTTGAACAGAGCAGGGGAGAGTTTGGAGGGAGCAGCAGCACTTATGGGATGTACACAGGAAAAGAAAATGTTTGAGAAGTTTTGTCCGTGCCATGAATGGATGCAACTTTGGTGTGTGTGTGTGTGTGTGTGTGTGCGCGCGCGCGCGCGTGTGTGTGCCATGAATGGATGCAACTTTAGTGTGTGTGTGTGTGTGTGTGTGTGTGTTTCAGATGGGGTCTCGGTCTGTTGCCCAGACTGGAGTGCAGTGGCGCGATCTCGGCTTACTGCAAACTCTGCCTCCTGGGTTCAAGCAATTCCCTGCCTCAGCCTCCCGAGTAGCTGGGATTACAGGCGCCTACCACCATGCCTGGCTAATTTTTGTATTTTTAGTAGATACTGGGTTTTACTATCTTGGCCAGGCTGGTCTTGAACTCCTGACCTCGTGCTCCACCCCCCTCGGCCTCCCAAAGTGCTGGGATTACAGGCATGGGCCACTGTGCCCGGGCAACTTTAGTGTTTTCTAAGGGACTCAAGACTTTCACAGTGCTTTTCAGTTATTTTGGAAGCTGGGTCTCCATTCAGGAGCAAACAGGCCCGGCTATCTTAAGGATACAAAAGGAAAAAAGATGACTGGGAAAGGGAAAGAAAACTGCTAAAAATGCAAAAGGAAGTTGTGGAGTTTCCCACATGTGCTGCTGGCTGAGGACAGAGATGCTGAGGCTCAAAGCGGTGGGAGGGTGAAAATTGCCTTTGCCATTCATTTCCTATGAAGTAGTAGTCCCAGAGACATGGACTGTCTGTCTCTCCTCCGGGGTCAGACAGAGAAGGCCTTCAAATCTGAAAGGACTGTTTCAGGAAGGTGGGCGCATCGATGGCTGCGTCATGCATCCTCGATTCCAGCTGCAAAACGTTGAGTCAGAGTTTATTATGAGGTCCCCAGTCGGAACAATTTTAGTGAGTTTAACTGAGCGGATAAAGGGAAACCAAATAGAAACTCATTCAGACCAATCATAGGTATGGTAGGTTTACTAGCTCCCCATTAGCTGATTGAACTAGGTGTAGCATAGATAAAGGAAAGGCATTTCTTTCTGATCCTAGATGAGGGATGCTTTTTTTTTGTATGAAAGAGTGTACTTTGATGGATAGTCTGCTCAAAGGTACAAGTGTGCCTGTGTTGGGAGGAGGGGTAGGAGTATGAAGAGTGCAGTTTGAAAGTCTCATCAGAGCTCCTTTGAATCATATGGCTCAGGGTATCTGGGCCAGTGGGGCTGCCCCACAATGTGTTCATTTGCATGAAGGGCAGCTATGTATTCTGGGAATAATAACAAACCTCATCCTAAGGGAAAAGTGAGTTGGATTATATAGGTCTGGATGAAGCAGGTTGGTACACGACGCTGAAAGGTGGGATTCTGACTGTGGTTTGTTTGTCAGCACTGAAGGAGTTTTTCAGTTTCAGGGCCTCTTGTGTAGAGCAGAACAGTGAAAAGCATGAGCTTTAGAAATGAAACAAACCCTGGTTTGAAACCACCGTCTCTGTAGCTTGTTTGTGTGATGGTTAGCAAGTTCTTTCGTTTTCTTGGTTCTGCTTCTTCACAGGTAAGATGCTTGGTATCATAGAGATCACTATAAAACAGTATAGAGCTTGTGGTACTTGAAAAGTACCCAATAAAGGCTATTATGGGGCCAGGGGCAGTGGTTCACACCTATAACCCTGGCAATTTGGTAGGTCAAGGTGGGCAGATCAGCTGAGGTCAGGAGTTTGAGACCAGCCTGGCCAACGTGGCAAAACCGCATCTCTACTAAAAATACAAAAATTAGCCAGGTATGGTGGCATATGCCTGTAATCCCAGCTATTCGGGAGGCTGAGGCAGTAGAGTCGCTTGAACCTAGGAGGTGGAGTTTGCAGTGAACTGAGATCGCACCACTGCGCTCCAGCCTAGGCAACAGACTGAGACTCTGTCTCAAAAAAAAAAAAAAAAAAAAAAAAAAAACCCAAAACAAAAGGCTATTATGATAATAGTGAAATATAATTAATGTATCTTTCCTATTAACTCCAAACAGTGGGAGCATTGAATATACAAGGTAGCGTGTGCTGCTTTGTAACCTGCACTGGGCGGAAAGTGTGCCACAGCACAAGCAGGGAGCCTCACTTTCTATCTGGAACAGGGAGAAAATGGGGACATATTCTGGGTGGCCTTAGTGTATGGCAGTGGGAAAAGAACAAGGCAATAGGAAAGGTTCAGGATCATCTGGGGAACCAGGAGAACTGTGTTTCTGAGTACCTGTGCAACACCTCCTAGGCAACCCTTGAAACTCTCTGTGGGTATTGAAGGGTGCAGTTTGGGGGGCCTGATACCTACGAAGGGTAGGAACAGAGTCGTGGAAATAGGGTTTATGATTTTAACATCCATGTTGGTCAGCCTTAGAGTCCCCAGGTATACATGATAATCCCATGTATTGCAGGCATGCTTGAATGGTTTTGCTCATGGAATAACAGTCTTTGGGGCTACATGGCAGGTTCTGTCTAAGAGCTTTGGTCTGTGGCACTCGATGGAGCCAGATGTCAACAAGGACAAAATTACAGAGCATCTTGAGAAGTCAGAGACCCACATTTCCTAGGCTAGGGAAAGTAGTTACTCATTTCTGCTTCTAAGAGAATAGACTGTGTTAAGGAGAAGTAAAATTCCTGAAAACATAGTCCTATGAAAACATAGTTTGGTGTCCTCCCAGGTTCTCACTCGAAGATCTGCATGCGAGAGGCCTTAGGAGAGATTTAGGTTCTTGTAGGAGAAAGCTGAGGTGAGGAAGGGAAGCTTGAGTCCCACTCACCAGGAATGGCCACTGTTTGTATTAGGAAGGTCATGTTTACTAGAAAGTCAGAAATATATTTACTCGTTCTCCAGACTTATTGAGTGCCTACTGTGAACCAAGCACCATGTTTGGCATTCATGATGCTTGGCATCATGTTAACTGATCACAGAGAAAATTCCCAGAATTTCCAAGATTACCAAAAAGATTTACAAGACGATGGGCCTCAAAGTTGAAAATATATGTTATTTAATGTGACTTAATAACTGTGCTGAGAAAGGTTCTGTCACAGGAGAGGGAATGGACCTGACTTCTCCAGTTCCCCTTGGATTCTTCACTTTTTACTGGATGAAGAAGAGTCTTACATCCACTCATGATGGCTACCATTTAAATTAGTCCCATGTGCTTCTTATCCCCCACTTTCTGGTAATTGCTCTCCATTCCTTTTGGGGTATTTACCCTCTCCTTTTCCCCCAGTATGCACACACACACACACACACACACACACACACACACACACACCCACCATGTATTCCAGTGGGGCTGTCAGACATCATGCTCACATTCTTTTAGACCAAGGTAAGACAGCATGAGGCACAGGTGTGGTCAATCACAGCTCCTCATTTTCTTAAGCCAGACAGAGAGGGAGGCAGTGGAGAGGGAAAGAGATGGAGAAAGTGGGAGGGAGAAAGGGGGAAAGATGGAGGGAAAAGAAGGGAGGGAGAGAGACAGAGACAGAGAGAGAGAGAGAAGGAGGGAGGGAGAGACAGAGGGAGAGACAAGGAGAGGAGGAGGAGGACCAGGAGAGGAAGAGAGGGAAAGAGATCTCCAGGGGCTGGTACGTGATTTGCAAAGGACCAATCAAATTCCTTCCTTAATACATGAAAACTGGGAGAAAAAAAGTTCTGTTTGCACTGGGGCTTGCTAAATTTTTACACGGCAGCTGCAGCTAATGACCACTACCTTTTCCAGCCTCGGGAAGGAAGCTCATTGCAGCAGGAGCACATGAAGCTAACTTATGAGGAGAGAGGATAAAAGATGGAAGGGGAAGGAGAGGAGAAAGCCTAGAATCCCAGGGCCAAATTCATCATGATGGCCACCAGGGCTGACATAACGAGAGAGGGGAGGGAGTAAGGGGGTGGCCTTCCTGCCGTCTGAAGATCTCTAAGCTTGGTCCAGTTTCTAGCACACAGTAGGAGCACAGTGTATTTTGGTTCCATTTCCTCGCTTGTCCCTTCAGGAATTCATCTTGATCTTCTTGTATATGTGCTGTCACAGTGGCACATCCCGCTTGAGCTACTTTTGATGTCAGGGTTTTGTGGTCTTTGGAGGATACAGGTGGAGTCTGAATGAGGGACTCCATTCAGAAAACTTTATGAAGCATGGAGGGACTTTTTAATGTCCTATTTCTTTCTACCTCCTCCCCACCATTAATATCTATCAAACACATCTTATATGACACACACACTTCATTTATTCATTCATTCAACAAATATGAAATGTATCAACATCCTTGCTAGGCACTTTAGCTGCATTATCTTTTTCTTTCCCCACACAAAATCTTTTACCCCATACATGCTATTATTATATCCATATTACAGATGAGCAAACTGAGGTTTCAAAAGACTTAATTATTTTTCCAAGGTTTTACATGTTGCTAAAATTGTTAGAGCCTGGATTTGAATTCAAGCTTGTTTTACTTCACACATTAACTATTTTAAAACCAAGAAGCATACTGCCTCTCATCTGGCTTGGGTGTATGGCTAGTGCCAGGTTAAGAAAGGAATCATTGTCATCCCTTGCTCGGCAGATAATTATCCTGCATTAGGCTCTGGGGACCACAGTTATTTAGAGAAGTTAGGAGTGAGAGGACCCAATGCTTTGGCTTCGGGTTCTGTTTGGTGAAACATTGTTTAGCATGTCCCTGGCTCCAGGAAAATTCTGGGGATGAGACCTCAGGGATCATTGACAGGAGACTGAGGACAGATGCTGACTGCATTCTCTCATCAAGAAAATATCACGTTCAAAAATAAAACAGCTTCTTTAACTGGAACGTCTATTTTGTCTCCTGGGCCTTCAGACATAAAATTCACTCATTTTCATACCATGGCTCCAACCGATTTTCTGTATGAGATCACACACAGAGGAATCAAACTAATTTGAGATTACATGCTCGCCGCCCTTTCCTGTGAAGAGTCTCTTCTTTCTAATTACACTTTTTCTTCTGTGACAAATGCCAAGATGTCCAAAAGGCTCTCTCTTAGGAAAAGGAAGTCCCAGGAGCTTGGGGGTCACTGGGGCACTATTTCTTCATGCCTGGGTGAGCTCTGCTGTCAGTGCTGAGTGTGAGTGATGTGTCCAAAGTGTGGGATTTGACTCCTTTGAATGAGAGTGAATCAAGCTCCAGAGGCTGGATTGTCTATATACACCCAGCTAGCAAAGAAATCCCTGCAGCAACCCATGGGTAGGGATGCAGGGGGCTTGTGGGAGGGCAGCAATAGATCAGTCCAAATCCATTCCCAACCCTGGAAGTTGGGTGGCTTTGAAAGCCAGCATCCTAAAAAAAGGAAAAAGAAAAATTGCTGGGCGCGGTGGCTCATGCCTGTTAATCCAAGCACTTTGGGAGGCTGAGGCAGGCGGATCACCGGAGGTCCGGAGTATGAGACCAGCCTGACCAACATGGTGAAATGTGTCTCTGCTAAAAATACAAAAATTAGCCGGGTGCGGTGGTGCATGCCTATAATCCCAGCTACTCAGGAGGCTGAGGCAGGAGAATCACTTGAACCTGGGAGGCGCAGGTTGCAGTGAGCCAAGATACCGCCATTGCACTCCAGCCTGGGTGACAGAGCGAGACTCCATCTCAAATATAAAAAATAAAAATAAATGTAAGGGTACAAGTGCAGTTTTGTTGCATAGATATGCTGTGTAATGGTGAAATCCAGGCTTTTAGTGCACCCACTGCCCCAAAAGTGACCACTGTACCATTAGGCAATTTTCAACCCTCATCTTCCTCCACCCTCACACCTTTTAGAGCCTCCAATGTCTATTATTCTACTCAGTGTGTACCATGTCCATGGGTACCCACTTCTGAGTGAGAACGTGCCAGATTGGACTTTCTGTTTCTGAGTTATTTCTCTTCGTATAACAGCCTTCATCTCCATCTACGTGGCTGCAAAAGACATGATTTCATTCCATTTTGTGGAAAAGCCAGCATCCTACTCTCTGTTGGCAATGTAGTTTAGTGTGAGAACCGCTAGGCAAGAAAACAAGAGATGGCAATTCATGTCCCAGTTCTGTATGTAAAAGCCCAAGTCATTTAGGAAGAAACACAACCTTTATTGAGTACCCACCCTTTGCAAGGCACCGTCAAGACTTCTACAGACACTCAGCTAGTCTTTGTAACAATAAGTAAAAGTGTGTATCATTAACAAAGTGAGGAAGTAGATACGTTGAAAGTGATATTTGCTTAAGATCACACAGCCACAGTGAGGTAGACTTAGGATCTGAACCCAAATCGATTGTAGCTTCTCACTATTTCTACTCCATCCCCGAGTCCCAGCTTTCTCTCCTAGAAAACATGGATGATAATTTCAGTGACACCTACCCCATGGGGTGGTGAAGATCAGATGAAAAGCTGAGGTACATAGTAGGCTTTGTCACTGCAAAGATGCTGCAGATGGATGGTAGGGTGGGTGCAATGATCAGTTGCCATTCCCTTTGCCCATCATCAGCCACCTGCCGTTGGTTTCTCACTAGTCCCTATATAGTTGAGATCTGGCTGCTATTCATGGAAACCTAGTATATGTCGGATGTTCTATAAGGTTGTATCTCCATTTTGTAAGTAAAGCAAATAAGACTTAGAGAGCTAAGCAACTGGCCGGGCGTGGTGTCTCATGCCTGTAAATCCCAGCACTTTGGGAGGCCGAGGTGGGCGGATCACCTGAGGTCAGGAATTCGAGACCAGCCTGGCCAACATGGCGAAACCCTGTCTCTACTAAAAATATAAAAATTAGCTGGGCGTGGTGGCAGGCACCTGTAATCCCAGCTACTTGGGAGGCTGAGGAAGGAGAATTGCAGTAGGCGGAGGTTGCAGTGAGCCAAAATTGTGCCATCGCACTCCAGCCTGGGTGACAGTGCAAAACTCTGTCTCAAATTAGAAAAAAAAAAAAAAAAAAAAAAAAAGGGAAAAAAAGGGAGCTAAGTGACTTGCTCAAACACGAATGGTTAATAAAGGGCAAAGCAAAATTTTAACCAATGTCTGCCTGAAACCAGAGCCCCAGCACTTTCCAAAGGATAGGCAGCTTCTTCCCCATCTGCACTGATTCCCTACCAATGCTAATTAACCAACTAGGTGGAGTGAATGAATTTTTTCTGAATGGACCCGTCCACCTTCATTCCTGCTCTTCCTTCAGGCTCTTCCTTTTGATCCCAGGTTATTTTTAATTCCATACTTTTGACCCCGCAAAAGGTTTAATCCTGAGGAGATACCTACTACAAACAAGTCATCAGAATTATGACAAGCGTTGATTTTTAGCAAATTAAAATGTTCTAAATGGCACATTTTAGCTATTTGTTATTAAGCTGTTAATAAGCTGTTAAGCTATTTGCCATTTACTTCACTTTTATTTCCTGAAATTATTTCTACTTGGATGAATCCTATTTCATGTAAAATATTATTATAACAAATCTTAACTTCTCAATCTTTTCCCCTCTCCACTGTAAATTCTACCAATTATTGCTTCCATTAGTGAGATTATTCTTTGATGGCTATTATTTTTTTAGCACCAGAATGGAAAAATTGGAAGACAGGAGTATATGAAGATACGGATTGAGGGAGAGGGGACACAAAACGGAGAGAAAAGACAAATGCTTCTCTATTGATAGATCAAAATATTCTCGGGGGCAAGATGGCTAAGTATAAACAGTGGGTTCAAATGATGGGGTCAAAACATATTTCTTTGTTCTCATGAGATAGAAGAATCACTGATTCTAGGTTTCCTTTCCTCTTCAAATTGCCAGAAAAGCAAGAAGCCTATTTCATTATTGGATAAAGAGTGGATATTGTCACCATCGCAGGTCCTCATCAGCAAGGACTCAGTTGATGTGAGAATGCAAATTTCATTAAATAAAAATGACCCCTGAGCTAGCACTTCCATGTTCTCATCATCAAATGAGGCTTAAATATGACTCAGCATGGAGTCACCCTTTCCTGTCAAATCCTGACGCTTCCATCCAATACAGTGATTCAGAACACATTATTCCAATCTCCATGTCAGAGTGGCTCCTGGCTTGGCATTAGAAACCCTCTGAGCAACTTCTTAGTTTTACAAAACATCTGTGTCATTTAACCTCACGGACACCACTTGTTTATTTGAATAAACACAGGGAATATCATGTTGGCCACCGTTCATTGCATCAACCTTACTAGTGACAGTTTAATGCTCTGTTGTTTGGGGGTAACTTATACTTAGTTTGCCAATGTAGCAATGGCCTGATCAAGGTAAAGGAGGCAGAGGGAGGAGCTCCAATATCTTGAGTGGTTCAAGGAGTGGTGATTGTGGCTGTGTTTAATCAGCATGGGTGTTTTGGGTCAACAGTCATAGTAACTCCATCTAGATGGATCCCCCAAAGCATCCCACATACTGTATCTCACAAGTGTAGACAAAATGGATGTAGTGCATAAACGTAATGGCCGTTTTGGGGTGGGAGGCAGGATAGTACTGTGCAATTTTGAACCTTGGCAGTTGTATTTCAAATCAGTCAAATACATTCATGGCTCTTTCTCTGTATTCCTGTCTCTGTGCCTATCTGCCTCTCTGTGTCTCTTGATCTCTCATGATTTGTGTGTGTCTCTCTCTCTTTTATGTCTTTGTCACTGTGTCACTCTGATTCTCCAAAATGTAAACAGCCATTTGGGTTTTAGGCACACTTGGGTTTTCACATGGCTCTTCCACTTAGCAGTCTGTGAACCTGATGTGTCTGTGAATGTCAGTTTCCTCATCTTTAACTGAAGATGGCAATACTGATTTTGTTGAGTTGTCATTAGGATGAAATGAAACAAAGAGTGTATTGCAGCCAACTCAGTTCCTGGCTCATAACAAGCGGTCAATACACGTTTGTTCCTTCCCTATCTCTAATTTACTATACCCTCGTGACATATTAGAATTCTACCAATCTGGTAGCTTTCTTCTGATGTGGCCTGCCCTCAGCCCATTTTCAGATCAGCCAATGGAACCATGACTGGCTGGAACCATTTTTCATCCACTTGGTCTCTTTCCAGCAGTTTCATGTAGCCTCTTGCTGTAAATCACTCTGGGAAAATAAATGTCCCTAATCCATTAGTGCCCTTCTACTGCAAGCCAATTTCAACCACAAACCAGACAAGGTTTGTTAATGGCCACTTAAATACATTCCTGCAGCCCAACCTGGAGACCCTCTGCCAGCCTAAAATCCTAGCAGCCCCTGTCTAAGAGACACTCAACTGTGACAAGACTGATACCAGCAAAGGCACAGTTCTGACTTGCATCAGTTAGGGGCGAACCATACGTCTTGGTTTGCCTAAGACAGTTCCAGTTTATGATTGTAGCTTCTCCTACATAGGAGTAATTATAAATAGTGCCCCTTTTGCTTTCAGAAGAGGTTGTTTGTTTGAGACCAGCCTGAGCAACATAGTGAGACTCTGTCTCTACAAAAATTAGCTGGGCACGGTGGCACACGCCTGTGGTCCCAGCTACGCAGGAAGCCAAGGCAGGAAGATCACTTGAGCCAGGGAGATCAAGGTGGCAGTGAACCATGATCACACCACTGCACTTCAGCTGGGGTGACACAGCAAGACCCTGTCTCAAAATATAAGAGTTCCAGTTTGAATAGTAAACTATATAAGTATCTGTGGCAACCAAAAGTAAAAGTTTAGATAATAATGGTTATCATTTTTTGACTATTTGCTAAGCACCAGGCATTCTTATAAAGGTCTTTGTATATGGCATGTCATTTAAGCTTCATTACAACACTATGAAGAGGGATGCTGTTATAAAATGGATGGTCCATTTCATAGTCCAGGAAACAGACGTTTGTTAACATGTTTTTAACAACAACATGGCCAAAGCCAACCAGAAGGCGTGGTTTGTACCTCACCCAGATCCCGTCTATGGTCAGCACGCCCATCCCCAAACTGCTGGACGTGTTGGATGCTCGAGCCTCAGAGTCATCCCTTTCCCTAGAGAATTTTGCTCAGTCAAATAGAAGCCACTTCTGCTTGAAAGGCTCAATGTCCCCACTTAGGAAGTAGCCCACAGCCAATGACACACAAGGCTCCCTCTGTTCCTTGCTTCAAGGTGGGACTGACTCTGCAGTGGGATCCAGCTAAGACCACATGCTTGCTCAACTCCTTCCTCTTCCCTAGCCTGCTTCCCTTGCTCCCATAGTTCTAAAAGCACGCTTTCAATAAACCACCTGAAAAAGGATCCCTGTGTCAGGCTCTGCCTCCAAGGAGCCAGACCTAAGACATCCAGTTAGCAAGTATCAGAGCTGGGACTCATGTCTAGGAGGCTCTCTTAATCACTAAGCAGATGTGACATGATATTGCCTATATTGTATACATGATTAAAATGATGGCCTCCAAGTTGTCAGGTCACCACGCAGCATATATCACATTGGTCTAGATATGGCAACGACAGCCAAAACGAATCCTACTTATTGAATGCTGATAGCACACCAGTGTCTTTCTTGCATCTGATCCTCTCAACAATACCATGAGGTTCATTTTATTATCCCCACTTTACAGATAATGTATGGGAAGTTTGGAGACATTGAGACACATCCCCCAAGGGCATATGGATAGGAAGAGATGAGGCTGAAGCTTATATCCAAGTCCATCTTTTTTCGAGGACCACATGCTTTTTCCACCTGGTCACTTAAACCTCTTGTTGCATAAAATATTCCATGAATAATTTGTGAAATCGATCTGCCATCAAAACTGACATTTTAAAAAACAATTTAGACAGAAGACTGCTATCACTCCAACCTTGACCCCAGCAACAGTTCTTTTTGAGCTGCATTTGACCAAAATGTCTATACTTTCTGGAGAAAGCCATACTACTTTGGGAATAGCTAGAGAATATTCTCTTAAGCCAGACACAAAAAGAGCAAAGGAACCATCTTCGGTGGAGAAAGGAAAGAAAGTGAGACTACATGCTCAGAGGGGAATCACATGTGCTAATGCTTTTCCACCAAGGGAGACAAAATGGAATAAAAGGAAAACAGCAAAAATTTAAGGAGAAGCAGATTCAAATCCTAACTCTACTATTGTGTGATGTTTTTGGCAAATTACTCAATGTTTCCAAGCCTCAATTTGCTCTTCTGTTCTGTAGGAAAAATACCCATCTCATTGGTCCATTAATGAAAAAGCGTCAATGATATAAAATAGATATTTCTTCCTGCCTCATCTCTTCCATTTTCATAAAATTTATAGCCAACTTGGAACGTCATTCCAGGTCTAACTAATACTGGTTCAAATGGACTATGCTTTAATCCAAGCAAAAAGCATATCCTATTATGACAAAAAGGTTTCTATTAAAAATAGAGAGAAGATAAATGGGAGACCATCATCCAGGAAGCCATTGGCTGATTCATAAAAATACAGAATGAGACATCCTGGATCCCAAGGCTAAAACTTATAATCAATGGTCATGTCTGGCCAGCCAATCCCAGCCCAGAGGAGAAGGAGCTGCCCAGTGGGTCATCTTTACAAGCCTGTTACAATCCTTCCTTGTAAAACCATTAACTCTGCTTCCAGCTTGGTGAAAGGAAAATCAATCTGGGCTGTTTGCAACACTGTATTCCAAATGTACCTGCAGCCTGGTTGGCTTTCTAAACAACTAGGGTGGGGGAAGTGCAGTGATTTCTGTGTGTGTGTGTGTGTGTGTGTGTGTGTGTGTTAAGCTCCACTGAAGAACAGGCTTGCACATCTGGCTTTGAAAATCAATCTCTTGGCCTTCATCTTGACATTTATTATTTCAAAATGCTTCAGTTCCTATCAGCAATTATGCAGTTAGCATAAGACTGGAAAACACACAACTATGTGTACTGCAGATGATGCTCTTTCCTTTAAAAAGTAGTTTTATCATTTTCACTCTCTGAATATGTACTCTGACATAGAATCCTAGAATCTCATCCTCAATTTGGATGAAGGGTCATAAATTACATACACATACATATGCAACTGTATATATAATTGTATATAAGAATATGCACACATATGCATAGGTGTGTGTATACAGGTAATTTTTTTTGATGAAGTGGTTAAGGAAGGAGAGTTCTAAATGCATGGTTTTAATTGTACTAAGCAAAAGCTCTTCCATCAGCAAGAAAAATAATGACCCAACAATCCTCCTCCGAGCTCTTTCCTCAATCCATTCATTCAGCGATAACTTATTTAGGATGTGCAGTGTGCCAAACAGTGTGGGGTGGGGGAGTGGGCTGGTCTTTGGGGATTTAGCTGCGAAAGGGCAGATATAAGCTCTCCTTCTGGGATCAAACAACTTGGTTCAATAAGAGTTCATTGTACAGGATCCCCTGGTTTGCAAAAGCCTCTTCCCTTACCCTGAATTCCCCACAGAGACCCACGAGTCGTGTTCAGAGTCAAACCTGACCAGCTGCATGTATGAGCAGCAAGGCAGGGATCAGCGGCTGCTTCTCCCACTAGCTGCTTTCTAATCTGGCCGATGAAACCTGCGTCTGTTCTCAAGGTGGTGAACAGGAGGGGACTCTCCTATGCATTTCTCGTGCCTCTAGATGAGGTCCAGATATTGGGTTTTTGATCTAACCTAGGAGCTCGTGAGCTGGCTGCTGCTTTGGAGAGCAGTATGTACTGGGGGGCTCTAAAAAACAGATGGGAAGGAATAGGCTCGTCTCACCGTGATAATAGCAAGTTCCCCTTACAAGTTTAACATGCAAACCTAGCGTTGGGTCCAGTCCGCCTCTGCTGGGTAAGCCCTTCCCAGAACGTCAGGGAAATTACAGTGCCCGCACACAGAGAGGCTTAAACTCTCCCCGTGAATCTCAGCTGAGCGTGAGGGCCTGAAGAAGTTCCCCCAGGGGGAATGGGGAATAGAGGGCAGCTTAGAGAGCTGAGCTCCTTCTGAGATGGGAGCAGGAATTCCGGGGAGTTCCTGATCAGGGTTTTTTTCCCTCTCGGAGAAACAGAGGATGGAGAGGGGCATGGAGGGGGTTGCGCTGCAGCGCTGGTCTCCACCCTCACCAAGTTTGGGTGCAAGGTGCCGACCCTCTTCCTTCCTAGTTCCTTTCCCCATCAGGCTACGGGGAAGAAAGTGTGCAGGAGGCAGGATCCAGCCCTGCACCCTGTCCCAGGGCCCTTCAGGACAACAGCATAGAGGGGAAAAAAGATCATGTATCAAATTCCCGGCCAAGCCACTTAGTGGCAGCTGACTGATCTTGGGCAAATCACTCATTCTTTCTGAGCGCGGCTTTCTTACCTGTAAAGGGATCATGATGGCACCAGACTCATTATGTCCCAGGAAGTATTAAATAAGATCGCACGTGTAAAACTACCAACGGCGGCTCGCACACAGTGGGCTTGCGGTTCTTAATACATATATTTTTAATTCTGTTAAGCATCAACCCCCCTGTGCGGAAGCTGAGTTGTGCTCTCAGCCGGAGAACTCCCGTAGCGCTATCTTCCAGACCCGGGGTGCTTGGACGCCAGCATTCTCCCCGCGCCCAGGAGCTCACATTCTCCTCCCGTCACCCCTAGGTCTGGCTTGGGGAGGCCACCCCTTTGCATCCTCCCCAGCTTTGGCCCGGGGAGGCTCTGAGACCCGGGTGAGGGCGCGGAGGGGGTGCGCGCGGCGGTTCTACCCGGGCAGCATCCCAGCGGCAGCTTTCCCAACCCCTCCCCAGCGCCCAGCGCGCAAAAAGAGAGAAAGCGAGAAAGGCGCGGATACTGGACCAGGCTTTGACGCGGATCTTGAGCTCGCCGTCCTGAGGCTCGGGCATGGCCTTCCTGGAGAGCCGCAGCTTGTTGAGCCCCCCGAAGCCGGCCAGCACCACCGCGCGCATCTCCTGGGCGTCCCCGAGGCGGTGCGAGCCATCGCCGCCGCCGCCCTCCGCCGGCTCCTTGCCTGCCTCCTTCTCGATCATTTGCTCCGTCTCCTCCGCCTTCTCCACGCCTTCCTTGGCCATGGCGCTCGAGGGCGCGGGGCGCACGGGCTGCGGTGGCTGCGGCGCTGGGGGATTGGGGCTCCTCTCCCGCAGGTTCCTCCTGTTGAATGTGGGATGCTCGGCTGTGCAATGGCTGCAGCCTCTGCGAGCGCCGCCGCGGTCCACAGTCTCCGCCGTAATCCTCACAAGAGCCGTGCCCCTAAGCGCTCCACCCCCGCCCCACCCTTCTTTCCTGTCCCAAAGAAGCCTCAACTCCAGTTCCTGAAATAGTCCCAAATTAGGCTCGGGATCGCGGCCCCAAACGCAGATTTGCCGAAGATCTGTGACTAAAACGAGCCTAGAGAGACCACCTTGTCATACCCCTCCCCGTGGGCCCAGTACTTGGTTATATACGGCACAGTCTCGGGTGCCTTGAAATGGACTGAGACGAATGTCTGGGCCTGGAGGATGCCTTCCCGCGACAAGGTTGCCCTCTCTCCCTCCCATCTGCAAGGCTGGGCGGGATAGTCGGGAAATTGGGTGGTTTCTCAAACAGCCAGTTCTGGGTGGAAGGGCGGAGAGGTTTGGGAAGCAGGGAACTAGAGATCCCGCTCACTGCCCTGAAGAGTCCAGTCCGGGGTCTTTTCACTCCAGACCTGCAGGGTCAGCTGGGATGCTCTTTGCTGGGTATCACCAGAGGCTTCCTTACGACGGCGAATTCTCACCACCCACACCATTTCGGGCTATTAAAGAGGCTTCAGGCAATAATCTTGTACCAGAAAGGATCTTGTTCGTGTTCTGATCCCCAGAAGACCAATGTGTACCCGCTCCCCAACATGCACGCACATACACAGAGTAGTAACTGGCGTTTTGTTTTGTTATCAGGCTCTTTGAGAAAAAGAGCTCATAGAAAAACTTGGATTTGCTGAAATAAAATGATGGGGGAGGAGGTGTTTTCCTAGGGGCAGTTTAAAGAAAGAGATGCAGTTGAGGAAGTAGGTCTATATTCTATTATAGTTGCTATGCTATTGCCAGACTTGAGATCTTGGGCAACTCATTCAACTTTTCTGGGCCTCAACACCCTCATCTATAAATTGGGTACATTGATTTTTTTTTTCTGTATTGTGTGAAGTGCTGGGGTGGATATGATTTCAGTGAGACATGGTCCTTGTATTGGAAAAGGTCAATTTCAGAGCATGAGGCAGGAAGGGCACAGTCAACAAATGTGGTGCAATGAATGATCTAAGTGCTACCTCTTCTCTCCCCCCATTCTTCTTGTGCCTCACTGCTTTAAATGCCCTGGTGTTCTATTCCTTAAAAAAAAAAAAAGAAAAAAGAAAGAAAGACGATTGCCAATTTCCCTCCTTCCACAGGGTTCTGCACCTGCTGTCCCCTTGGCCTGGGGTATGTGTTCCATCTCCTTTATCTGGTGTTAACTCCTACTTCATTCGCACCTCAAGGGTCCACTCCTTTTGGGAGGCACTCCAACCTCCGGATTGGTATCCTCCCTGACTATAGACACTTATGTCCCTTTGTAGCTAACTTTTATATGTTTACCTGATAATATCTGTTTGCTTTATCCAACTGTGAACTTCATGTGAGCATGAGCTATTTCTACTTTTATCCAGCATGGTTTTCCCAGGGCTTAATACATGATTGGTACATAGTAGAATATGCACAGAGACAGCCTGTTGAAAAACTGGTCCAGAGAGTTGGAGAAGTTCTCATGGAGGAGGGAACATTTGAGCTAGACCTTGAAGGATGAGGCAGGCTCTTCTGGCAGAAAAGGTCACAAGCTCATTCAAATACATAGAAAGGTAACAGGTAAAAGGGCTTTTGAGATGCTGGTTTGTTCTATGTAGGCAGAACACTGGCTGTATTTAGCAATCACTGGAGATGAGGCTGAAGGGTTGATTGGGACCAGCTTTTGAAAGTTCTCACATACCAGGTTATAAAATTTAAGACATAATCACAGAGGCAATTGGTGACATAAAGGCTTAAAAAACAAAAACATGGGAAGAGCATTACCAGAGCTGCATTTTAGGATAACAACTTTGACAGTAAGTGGGTGATGGATTAGATGATAGAGTTACTGGAAGCATCGAGATCAGTTAGAGACTAAGCGCAGGCAAAAAAAAATCCCCAAAAAGAAACAAAATAAATGAGAATGGTCCTAACTGAGGCAATGGCCGTGGGATGGAAGGAAGAGGGCTAAAAGAAGCCTGAATAGGGCTTGGTTAGTGAATTGAACATTATATTGTGAATCCAATTGTCCAAATCATTTGTCTTGTTTACATTGTGAGATATAGTGTTTAGGCTGGCTTCTATCCTTAAACAAGAATTTGAACACCCGTGGTTTATGTTGGAAGTAATCCCAGGAAGCTCTGGCTGGGAAGTAGGAAAGTGAGACAGAAAATTGATAGTACCCAATATGGGATGTATTAATAAGCAGATTACCGCAGTGGACAATTGGAGCTCGAACCCGCAGGGGACATTTGAGAGACAGTGTAGAACAAGTCTCAGAGTTGTCTCACCCAAGGAGTGAGGACATAGGTATTTATTCACTGAAGTCTATGCTTGATTGGCTGAGAACTGTTCCTGGAATTGTTAACTCCTTGACATTTCCATCCTGTCCCATGTACTTGGGCTGAGAGAATCCCCAGACAGAGAATTGTGGATACTCTTTGCAGGAAGCTATCATTTTATACATGGAATGATGAATTCCAAGGGGACATAGCTTTGGCACCAATAATATCCGCAATATATGTTCTTGTTTTGGAGGTGTCTACTGTTCTAGACACTGTAGGTATATTTCTTAATTTGATTCTGAAAATAATCTCATGAGTAGGAATTCCTATTCCCACTTTATGGGAGAGGAAAATGAAAATGAATCTTAAGGTGATGAATTATGGTGCTCAAAGGAACATGCTAGTTATAATGAGATAGAAGACTAACTCCAAATCTGTGCTCTTAACATCTCATCATGCATGTTTATACGGACAGGCCAAACCAGTTCTGCCCCTGATTGACAATACTCCATGGCATTTTTTAATGTTCCCTGCTCTTTTTTTCACCGCCTATTTTCTCTGTACCACCAAGGTCCCTTGCCTTGGTTCTGAGTGTTTGTTTTCCTTTGGCATTAGTAAAGTAAATCTACGTTGAAGTCAGCACACAGCATGTTTAAGAGAAAGTGTTTGTCTTACAGCGTGTTAAAGGGAATATAATTACTCCCTCCAAGGGAATCTTCTGGCTGTTTACAAATCCCAGATTATAATTGGGAGGCAGCTGATTATCACAACAACCCAGAGAGAACCCACCACAGTCTGTGCTGCCTGTGGCGGGGGGAGATACCCTCCTCTGGGTCCTATATACCACTATTGTTAAGTATTCCCAACTCTGGTCCTCCCCGGTGGAACGTGGAAAGAGCCACCGTGCATGGCATATCTCCAAATAAACACAATAAATCAATTTTTAATTTGTAAAATTGATTCCTTGGACATTCACTCAGAGCCTCCGTTGTCAAATTTCTTACATTATTGTAGAACAATGTCAAACAGTGGCCACTGATGGTAAAACATAGTATTACAGCTCAGCTCTGTTAACTTGCAAATAGCCTGGGGCAGGGTATGTGCACCTGGGGGTGTGTGTGGGGGGTGGAGGGGATGTAGAAGGCCAGATACAGGAACCCCTAATAGAGGTAAAGTCTTTGAGTAAGGAAATATGGGAAACAATCTTAGTACAATTTTAGAAATGGTTTTCTAAATAATTTGGAATGGTTCAGTAAATTCCCAGAGAAATGTTATTTAAGGAAGATGGTCAATGTCTTCAACTATATGCTTTAATAATATTTGTTGCATTGCATTCTCTTCAGTACAATTAGAATCATTTGTTGTATACATTATATTATTTCATCTTTAAAATAATCCTATGCTATAGCACTATTAGCCCTATTTTACAGAGGAGAACATTTAATATAAACTGAGTAACTTTCCCAAGATTGCCTACTAAACAAATTGCAGAGTTGATATTTGAAATGGGAGCTATTTGACTTTGAAATGCATGTTGTTAACCACCACACTTCAATGCTTATGGTTTTATTTGTAGCTCTATCTTTTACTCACAAAAATGCCATCAAATAGGTCAAGAAAAAGGAGACAAATTTAGGAGGTCAATAATGGAGACAGGTAGAAGATTCTGGCCATTGAAATATCCTAACAAAATCCAGGGAGTTATATGAGAGGATATGTGCCATAATTTCTTATAGTTTGTGTTTAATTGCCAGTGAGCACAAAATTATTTTTCAGAGAAGTGCTAGAGAAGTGTGCAGCCCATCCTGATGGTGGCAGGATACACCTCCTGTCTACACTTTGTAGGACCGGTCTTACCTGGTAAACTCCAGTTGGGTCTGAGGGGAAAAAAGTGCACTGATACTTATCACCTTTTGAGTGGTGACCTTGTGCTATTGCTAAATGCTGGAGATAACATGGTGAATAAGACAAATATATTCTCAGTCCCAATGGAGTTATCAGCCCTGTTGAGGAGGTATATATTGGTTTAGATTGGGTTGGCCAGAAGCAAACCTTTCTTAATTTCAAGATTTGCATACAAACGGCTTGAGAAGTGATCCCAGGAAGCACTGGAAGAGGTCTGTGAAAGTGAGACAGGGTAGGAAAAGAAGCCAATATGAGGTGTATTACTTAGCAGGTTATCACTGCTATAACTCAGATTAAATCCTGCTGGGGAACTCTAGGAGACAGTGTAGAGCACACCTCAGATGTATCCCCATCAAGAGGCAAAGAAAATGGAGAATCCACCAGCTCCTATTAGTCTTTAGTTGAGGACTGTTTCTGTGGGACACTAACCATCTGCCACTTCTAGCCTGCCATGCACATGGGCTGTTTGGGAATAGGCAGCCAGACAAAGCTGTCCTGAAAGAGTTGCAGGTGTTTGTACTTGGAAGCCACTGGGTCGTTGTGCATGGCAATGGTGAGCTCCAAGAGGGTGTAGGTTGGGCACTCACCATCTCTGCTACATATACTAAACCAAAAAAAAAAAATCATGTAAGTAATTGGTCATTTACCAGTTCAATAAGTGCTGTAAAGGAGAAATACAAGGGACTATCTGCACAGTCAGTAAAAGCTTCTCTATGAAAGCGATGGTAATGTATTAGGTTCAGCTACAGACAACAAAATATAATAATAAAATAAAAACTGGCTTAAAGAATATACAATACATTAGGATGGGTTGGAGGCTGTACATTATCATCAAGGATCAATGTTCCTTCCTGCTCTGTACTCCAGGTCATGAACCGCTGGCCTCCATTCTCACAGTTTAAGACATTGCCATCTCATTTATAGGCTGGGTGACAGGACAGAGACACGTGAGAGGGGAAGAAAGACCCACAGCCTTCATCTTAAGGGCACTTCAGGACTCCACCATAATACATGTACTTACCTCGTGTTAGCCAGAGCCTAGTCACATGGCCACATCCCACTGCAAAGGATGCTGAGAAAGCTAGTTTTTCCTTAGCTAAGTAACAATGTCCAAGTAAAAGTTAAGGTTCTACAATTAATGAGGAAAGGGACAGATAATATTAGGAGGTGTAGCAGTATCTTCCACAGATGCCACTGAAGGGCTTTAAATAAATGAATGGTAGACTGTGTGGAGTATTGAGAAGTCACCATGGCCTCCCTGCAACACAACATTATGCAAGGATCGCAGTCCCTGGGATTCAATGCTTCCCTCTCACAACTCCTCTGTAAGATACATTTTCACCCTATTGGAGTTTTCTCTCCACAGGGATCCAGCTGCAATTTTATAATGGACGTTAACAGGAAAACCCTAACCAAAAGTGCTACTCATAAGACGTTGAACACCATTTTAGCTCTCTATTAATCTGCTCTTGTATGAATAGAATTAGCAACATTTCACCTGCTCTTACTCGTCTCCATAAGCAGCTGTTATCCATGTGGAGATAATCTTATCAGTTGTTTAGTATCATTTGGTAAACATGGTTGGTCAAGTAAAGAGGAAAATATACAACATAGGACTAAGGAATTTAAATCATGTAGTTTGTTTTTGAAATCTCACTCACGCTGAAAGATAATTTCTGAGTGATTTCTTGTACCCCTCTCCTTGAATATTATCTAGGGTCCTCCCCCTAGTGTGAGGCTGTATGATTTTTTTGTCTTCTTCTTTTCTTCCTCTTCCTCTTCCATTTCTTCTCCTCCTCCTCCTTCTTCTTCCTCTCCCCCTCCCCTTCCCCCTCCCCCTCCCTCGTCCCTTATCCCTTTCCCTCACCCTCTCCCTCTTCTTTTTGAGATGGAGTCTGGCTCTGTCACCCCAGGCTGCAGTGCAGTGGCAGAATCTCAACTCACTGCAGCCTCCACTTCCCAGGTTCACGTGATTCTCCTAAATCAGCCTCCTGAGTAGCTGGGCCAACAGGTGTGCACCACCACACCTGGCTAATTTTTGTATTGTTTGTGGAAATGTTGTTTCATCGTGTTGGCCAGGTCCGTCTTGAACTCCTGACTTCAGGTGATCCGCCCACCTTGGCCTCCCAAAGTGCTGGGATTACAGGCGCGAGCCACTGTGTCCGGCCCCTGTATGTTCTGTTGCATGAATCACCACACAATAATGCTGCCTGCTTCTTCCAAGCACTGCAGAGAGCTGTGTTTTCCCTGAAGTACTTTGCTATAGATCATGATGAGTAATGGTAATGGGATGGGGACATAAAATTCAGGTTCAGAAGTAAACAAAGCATTTACTCCTCAAATAGGGTCCAACAGAAACCAGAAAGGGGGCGAATTCCTCCCCTGTACCATTTTTTCCCACGTTACAAGCTGAGATCATCATACTATAAATCAGATGAACTAGCCCTCCAGCTAATTCACTCTCTTGTTTCCCTGATGTCTCTGGTTGAGGCTAAGAGCTGACATCCCTGAAAGTTTTGTTGCTTTTATTGTTGGATTGGCCTATATCCAGTTGGTTGGGGCTTCCTTGGAGTAAAGACTGTGAAGCTGCAAGACCTCAATGTAACTGAAAATGCACACTGTGGAAGGGGCACAATTTGCCTTTCCTGTTCTGAGGGTAGCATGCTTAAATCCCAGGAAATGGGGAAACGTTCTTCAGAAATCCTGTCCTATTCCTTTTAGTATGCCCCTCCTCTTCAGAGAACCTAATGGGGTGCTTTCCGGAAAGCAAATGGGAAGAAGTCCATCCATCACCCAATCATCCAGTCATCCATCTGTCCACTCATTCATCCAATTCTACATTCTTTTTTGTTGTTGTTGTTTTGTTTTGTTTTGTTTTTTTGTTTGTTGGTTTGTTTTTTGAGACAGAGTCTTGCTCTGTCACCCAGGCTGGAGTTCCGTGGCACGATCTCAGCTCACTGCAACCTCTGCCTCCCAGGTTCAAGTGATTCCCCTGCCTCAGCTTCTTGAGTAGCTGGGATTACCAGCGCCTGCCACCATGCCCAGCTGATTTTTGTATTTTTAGTAGAGACAGTGTTTCATCGTGTTGGTCAGGCTGGTATCGAATTCCTAACTTCAGGTGATCTGCCCACCTTGGCCTCCCAAAGTGCTGGGATTACAGGCGTGAGCCACCATGCCTGGCCCAATTCTACATTCTTGATATGCACTAAGGAAGGTAGAAGGAACACATACCTTGTTTCCAGGACTTGTTCAGAACCCAGTTTTCCCATTTCCTACCTATGTGAATTTTAGGCTCTGAAAGGTTAAGAGAATTGCCCAATAAATGAGTATTAGAATATCTAATTCTGCATGAGATACCATGCCAAACTCTTCCAAGTATTATTTCCCAGGCCTAACAGTTGATCAATGGACGGTAATTTCCTGTCTGCTTCCTTCATGAATAAGGCCTGGCACCTGTCTTGAGGGGGAGGCAGACACATAGAGAACATGATGCAACATTTCAGGGAGGCAAGACAATGTAAATAGAGGCTACGTGCATATGCCTTGGAATGGAACAGGCTTTGTTCCTGGCTTGACCTCTTCCTAGCTATGTAACTATGAACAAGCTTCTTAATCTTTTTGTTGCTTCATTTTTTTTTTTCTTTTTTATTTTTTTGAGATGGAGTCTTTCTCTGTCGCCCAGGCTGGAGTGCCATGGTGAGATACTGGCTCACTGCAACCTCCGCCTCCCAGGTCCAGTGGATTCTCCCGCCTCAGCCTCCCAAGTAGCTGGAATTACAGGCACCCACCACCGCGCCTGGCTAATTTTTGTATTTTTAGTAGAGACCGGGTTTCACCATCTTGGCCAGGCTGATCTCGAACTCCTGACCTCGTGATCCACCCTCCTCGGCCCCACAAAGTGTTGGGATTATGGATGTGAGCCACCGCGCCCGGCCTGTTGCTTAATTTTCTAATCCGTGAGGTGTAGACATTGATCACATTGTCTTCTCAAATGTGTGGGGAAATTTAAAAGAGCCGATTGAAATAAATGTCTATGCTTAGAAAAAAACTCTTTACATGTTAGTACTTTGTAACTGCCTTTGTCATATCGTTTAAAATTAAACACCTGTGTCTAATTTGAAATGGTTAGAGTTTTGTTCAGTGTTTTCCAAGTCTATTCGACGGAACAGTGGTTTCCTAAATGTTGATGGATGCCAGGGTAGAAGGAGGGTCTGTGGTCAAATTAGCTTGAGACAGTCGGGGTCAAATACAGTTAAGCAGCTTTCTTTAATGTAGATTTAGAGTCTTAGCACAACTCTTGAATCTCTCTACATAGGGGTGCAGAATACAGCTTTACCCAGACTTATTTGACTTCCAGCCCTTTGCCCTTGAAGTTAACAAGATTAGCATGCTGCAGGATATCTTTTGGGGAAAACTGTTATAGATAAATAAATGCATAACTATTTCTAAGTGTCTGCTCAAGGTTAGGCACTGTAGAAGGAACAAAAGAAAAAATAACATGACTCTGACCTCAAGGAACTGAGGGGCTTACTTAAGATAAAATATACCACAAATTGTTTTAAGAAAACTTTAAATCCAGGCCGGAGAATATTATGAGGCAAATGAAGTGGGCCTGTTGTGGGACATAATAGAGAGTGGTGGGGACTGTGACAAACCAGAGTACAGAGGGCATTCTAAAAGGGATAGTGACTGGGCATGGTGGCTTAAGCCTGTAATCCCAGCACTTTGGGAGGCCAAGACAGGTGGATCACCTGAGCCCAGGTGTTTGAGACCAGCCTGGGCAACATAGTGAGACTCTGTCTCTACAAAAAAATGCAAGCATTAGCTGGCCATGGTGGCATGTGCCTGTAGTCCCAGCTACTTAGGAGGGGAGGCTGCAGCAGGAGAATTGCTTGAACCTGGGACATTGAGGCTACGGTGAACCGTGATCACACCACCATACTCCAGCCTGGGCGACAGAGCAAGACTCTGTCTCAAAAAATTTGATCCATCATTATAATGTGAAAATATGAGCTCAGGGTTGCCGGAGCTTCCACGTGTTTCTGAGAAGCCAAAAGTCTGAATTTTAATGTGAAATATAAGAAATTTATAAAATTTTGACAAATATTACATAGGCTAAACAAAACATGTCTGTGAGCCAAATTTAGCCCATATGGCTCCAACGTGCAATCTTTTCTCTAAGTCAGAGGTGATTTTACGCCTTGGGGGACATTGGCAATGTCTGAGGACATTTTTGGTTGTTACCAGTAGTGCTACGGGCATCTGATGGGTACAGGCCAGGGATGCTGCTAAACATCCTGGAAGGCACAGGACAGCCCTACAACAAAGAATGATCCAGCCTAAAACGTTAATAGTGCCAAAGTTGAACCACCCTGTTCTTTTCTTTTTGAGACAGAATCTTGCACTGTCGCCCAGGCTGGTGTGCAGTGGCATGATCTTGGCTTGCTGCAACCTCTGCCTCCCAGGTTCAAGCGATTCTCCTGCCTCAGCCTCCCAAGTAGCTGGGACTAAATTTGCGCTAGAGACGGGGTTACACTATATTGGCCAGGCTGGTCTCGAACTTCTGACCTCGTTATCTGCCCACCTCAGCCTCCCGAAGTGCTGGGATTACAGGCGTGAGCCACCGTGCCTGGCCTTTTTAAAAAATTTATTTTATTTTTACTTATTAATTTATTTTTAGTTATTTATTTTTTTGAGGTGGAGTCTTGTTCTGTTGCCCAGGCTGGAGTGCAGTGGCGTGATCTCTGCTCATTGCAACCTCCGCCTTCTGGGCTCAAGCAATTTTCCTGCCCCATTCTCCCAAGTAGCTGGGATTGCAGGCGTCCACCAACACACCTGGCTAATTGTTGTATTTTTAGTAGAGACGGGGTTTCACCATGTTGGCCAGGCCGGTTGCAAACTCCTGACCTCAAATGATCCACCCACCTCAGCCTCCCAAAGAGCTGGGATTACAGGCGTGAGCCACTGCCCCCGGCTGAACCACCCTGTTCTAAGCCATGGATCTTTGGCTTCTGGGAGCAAGGTAGCCTGTGGTTTTGACTTGCTGCCTGTGTGACTTTGGAAATGTCCTTGTTTTGGCTGGTAAAAGAAGGTCCTTGGACTAATTGATGCTTAAGGGACTTTCCAGCCCAGAGGCTGAGGTCACATTAGTTCTCTCTATTGGCAGTGGCCTGGCACACAAGGGCTCTCTTTGCAGAAACGACATTGATCGGAAATGATAGCTATTGATGTGACAATACACACCAGGGGAATGTTCCCAACCTGGAATACTGTTTGTCCTTTGGATGAGCTCAGAGGTCTGTTTCATGCAGGTCTCATTGCAGACACTTGAATACATTTGAAGCTGATGTTAGAAGGCTACTAAATCTTTCTGGGCAATTTTGTTTTAGAGACTGCCGTATTTTGTTGAGGGAAAAATGAAAGGAAACACTTTAATTTAATACACCTCTCCTTTTCCAAATAGAGACAGTCTCCCAGATATTGATTTTGATTTTTGGCATTGCATGTGCCTGTTTATCTAGTTGGTCATTGTGAACAGAGTATATTTTTTATCTTAAGGGATTAACTCAATCATTTCCGCAGTAGAAATGAGCAGGAGGGAAGATGAGGTGCATGGGGGGACGGAGTGATACTTGGATCAGGAGAATCAGTAATGGGGGGGGACACAGAGTCCCTGTACATGCAGGTACTAAAGACTGGAGTCTCCAATACATACACCCAGGACGTTACTGCTAGTGCCCATCCCCAGGCAGTGTGAGTCACCCAGGCTGCTCGCTCACTCCGTGTGGGCTGCTATCACAAAACACCATGAGCAGAGTGGCTTATAAACAACAGAGATTTACTTCTCACAGTTCTGGAGGCTGAAGTCCAAGATCCAGGTATCAGTAGTTTTGATGTCTGGTGAGGATCTGTTACCTGGTTCATAGAATGGTGCCTTCCAGCTGTGTCCTTACATGGTGGAGGGGACAAGGGGGTCTCCCTCAGGCCTCTTATTTATTTATTTATTTATTTTAGTTTATTTTTTTGAGACGGTGTATCACTCTGTCACCCAGGTTGGAGTGCAGTGGTGAGATCTAGGCTCACTGAAACCTCCGCCTCCGGAATTCAGGCGATTCTCCTGCCTCAGCCTCCTGAGTAGCTGGGATTACAGGCGCATGCCACCACATCGAGCAAATTTTTGTATTTTTAGTAGAGATGGGTTTTCACCATGTTGGCCAGGGTGGTCTCGAACTCCCGACCTCAGATGAGCCGTCTGCCTTGGCCTCCCAGAGTGCTGAGATTACAGGCATGAGCCACCATGCCCTGCCTTCACGTCTCTTTTATAAGACCACAATCCCACTCAGGAGAGCTCTGCCCTCTTGACCTAATCATCTCCCAAAGGCACCACCTCCTAATACCATCACCTTGGGAATAAAGATTTCAACATATAAATTTCAAGAGGGGGACACAACATTTAGTCTATTGCACTTCCCTCGCATGGTATCATTGCTTCTTTCCTCAACACGCTGCAGAGCTTCTCAAGCAGGTACATTTCTAGGGCGAAAGGGCTTGCTTTCTGTGATCGTGGAGAGGCAGAGACAAAAGTGTTGTTTAGTGATTTTTGGGTGCTGGCCCTATCCCCCTAGCCCTCTCCAAGAGGAGGTATGGCCTTTAATGATGCTGCATTTCATTCAGCAACCACAAAACAAGGTGTTTGCAACATTTACTTTAAGAGCAGCATGTCAATTGTTAGGGTAAGTTCTTCTGGGATGGTGATACAAGCTTGAGGATATAACAGCTGCAGAAAAATGAAACCCTATATGGAGAGGGCCTTGTGCATCTATGCTCCTGTTAGGGGCTTTGGGGCCCAGAGGAACTGCACCAAACCATGCTATATCCGCCCCTTTTCTGGGTAGCAATTGCTCTTACACCCTTAGTTTATTAGGCTGGGAAATCAATTCACTTGTATGGTAGGTGTAAGAGCAAATTCAGGCAATTCTGCCAATCCGCTAACACACTTGCAATGCAACATGTAAAGATTCACTTTACCAGTGAAGGTGCAATGATGCCTGATGTGCAGGTGTCTTAGTTTAGGATAAACCAAGTTTAGGAACCCTGCAACTTGGATTTGAGGACAAGTAGAAGAGGATCCCAGGAGCCCCTGGTAGTGGAGAAAAAAAGTTAGACAGGGAATGAAAAGAAACAGGAAAAGGGTGCATTTTCAAGCAACTAGGCATCTGGGGCTCATCCTCACTGGGGAATTCTGGAAGATGGTGTGAAAATGTGTTTTTTGAGTTATTTTACATAGCCGCTGGTGAAGCTGGGATATTTATGCACCAGTAATTCCCGTTCTATCATGGGTTGCGGGCTGCTTTCAGGGGAATTTCAGGGGATATTTATGCACCAACAATTCCCCTTCTATCATGGGTTGAGGGCTGCTTTCAGGGGAATTGACTTTTCAGAACCTCTGGCTTGCTCTACTTTCAGGCTCCCACAGCAAAAGCCCTCAGGCAAGAAGTAGCAGATATTCACAGTGAGCATCTTTAGCAGTAGAGAGTTGAGAGTCGGGGCTATGGGTGGAGAAGTGATGGCACCTGCTGTTTGTAACACATTGATTTAAATTGTAATTATCATCATACAACTTGTATGAGTGTAAGCCAGCTGTGATATCATCATGCTTTTGGCTCTTATAAATAACTCTTAAAAGGAAAGGCGTGCTTACACACTATATTTGTAAAGCAGTAAAAAGCAATACAGGTGAAAATAACAATAACGCAATGTGAGGCGTGGTGGTGTTTGGTCAAACAAAATCAAGGTTTGCAACACAAATACGGTACCGACTACTAGGGGGCAGGTTCTTTTGACTCTACCCTGCCTGTAATATTCTGTATAACTACACTTCCTCCCACTTTTCTTTCAGCTGCTACAAAAACTCAATCCTGGAGCTCATTTGGTCTTCACTTGACATAAGTGCTTCCTTTGGTATTAATTTTTTTTTTTTTTGTATCAGTGAAGGTTCTTACTTGAAACTTATTTAACATATTAAGGAAAGGGATCAACTGAAAGAATGTTGGGTAGCTCACAGATGTCTGGGAAGTCTGCTTTGGATGCCTGCTGGAAAAATGGAGGTTGAGGAACAGCTAGGACCCCAGCTGAAATCATGCCTGTCTGGTAAGGACACTGCTTTCACCATTTCTGCTAACAGGAGACACTTCTGTTTGTGCAACCATGGCCACCACCAAACATGGGGTACCATTGCTGCTTCATTGCCACGTTGCTACTAAAATCTCAACCATGAGGTTGGGTGTGAATCTGCAGTAGAACTTGAAACATAAGCCTGTATCTAAACTTGGGAGAGGCTGGCAAAGCCAATGCCTCATGTCATCTATGTTAGAATGGGATGTGGGCCTTCCTACCTCTGGGACTCAAGGTGTGGCATACCTCAGACATAGTAAAGAGGTTCCTTTGCTAGGCAGCCAAAAAATGTGACTAATGTCTACTAAAGTGTCTTTCTTGTTAGTGTGCACAATTAGAGAGGCAAAGGAAAAGCTTGGTGGACAGGTCCTAAAAGATTACTGAAATGTTCAAATAAAAAATTTTTAACATTTGAAATATAAGGAAATGAGAAGTGCTAAGTACATAAGGACAGTAGAATCTTGTCTCTGTGTGCCTGTGACCATGTCTTATCCTAGAAGGCAGAAGTTATATCTATACATTTTTTTTTTCTTTAGAGACAGGGTCTTGCTCTGTCACCTAGGATGGAGTGCAATGGTGTGATCTCAGCTCACTGGAGCCTGGATCTCCAAGGCTCAAGCGATCCTCCCACCTCAGCCTCCTGAGGAGCTAGAGCTATAGGCATACACCACCCCACCTGGCTAATTAAAAAAAAAAAATTGGCCAGGCACAGTGGCTCATGTCTGTAATCCCAGCACTTTGGGAGGCCAAGGCGGGTGGATCACGAGGTCAGGAGATCGAGACCATCCTGGCTAACATGGTGAAACCCCGTCTGTACTAAAAATACAAAAAAAAAAAAAAAAGAAAAGGACACGAACTCATCATTTTTTTATGGCTGCGTAGTATTCCATGGTGTATATGTGCCACATTTTCTTAATCCAGTCTATCATTGTTGGACATTTGGGTTGGTTCCAAGTCTTTGCTGTTGTGAGTACTGCCGCAATGAACATACATGTGCATGGTTGTGCACATGTACCCTGGAACTTAAAGTATAATAAAAAATATATATATATTAAAAAAATAGCCAGGCGTGGTGGTGGGCACCTGTAGCCCCAGCTGCTTAGGAGGCTGAGGTAGGAGAATGGCACGAACCTGGGAGGCAGAGCTTGCAGTGAGCCGAGATTGCGCCACTGCGCTCCAGCCTGGGCGACAGAGCAAGACTCCCTCTCAAAAAAAAAAATGTAGAGACAGGGTCTCACTATGCTGTCCAGGCTAGTGTCAAGCAATCCTCCCTCTTTGGCCTCTCAGAGTGCTGGGATTACAGGTGTGAGCACCTTGCCCAGCCTATGCCTACACGTTTCTTAATGGATAAGAATAGGTATTGAATGTGTATGTGTAAAGAAGGGGAATGAGCTGGCAAGAAAGGGAAGGAAAGAGTTTATATTGAGTCTCAACTCCCAAACATGAATAGATTGGGGGCATTGAGTTAACAGGAACCAGAAGAGAAAGCAATTTTTGGAATAGAACAGAAAATAATTCTACTTGGTAGGAGAAAGGAAATCAGTGAAAGGTGTATTGAAGCCCTGGGAACTTCTGCTATGAAGAAAGAACACATGGGTATAAAACTAAGAAAGTCTAAGATATTTAAAAGAATACCAAAGATTCTACAGAAGAAAAGGTACTAAAGGAATATTCAAAGACAATCTGGCTTTCTATGACCCCTGCTCTGAAAATAAAACTCAAAGGAAGTTAACCACGACCTCCTAAGCAGCTGCTCTTCCTGACCTTGGTTAACCCACTAGAGCTTCTTGGGGGGAGATGAAGATTTTATTATTTTTAATAAAAAAAATTATGGGGTCCCAGGTAAATCCATCTTACCAACGTTTCTCTAATTATACAAAAAATAAAATTATTCCCGTAAGAAGAATATAGGAACAGGTGGGCTGCATAATCTATTGGAAATTTTTTCCAATCTGTATTTTTGGGCATCTGGGTATTAACTTGGGATTTCACGGGAAGGCATATGCTCAGAAGTGAAAGCCATTTTGAGATAGACACAGCTCAGTTGAGAAGACCATCATCATTCCTAGAAAAGGCCCAAGACAGGGCAGCAATTTAAGAATGTTCCAGCTGGTGAGCAAGAAGTGTGTGAAAAAATAAGATTCAATAAATGAAACTTTAAGTGCTGACCTTTCTGCTGTTGCCCAGCAGATTGCAAAATTGTGTGAGAGTGTGTTTGTGTGTCTTTGAATGCTACAATTCAGTTTGGTTCTCCTTATGGGATAAAGGACCTGCGTGGAGTATTTTTGGAAGTGTAAAGTGGTACAAACGTGTGAGAGAGTGATTAGAGTATGAGACAAAAGCCTTAACAAGATAAAACTTTGGACCCTTTTTAGTAAAGCTATTCTTAGTAAATGATTAAATATAAGTGCAAATATTTCAGCTCTAAGTATTTCCATTGCAGCATTAATTAAAATACTCCAAACCTGGAAATCTAAACTTCTGATAGCGGGAGTCAAGATAACAGATTTATTTTTTATATCCATACAATTGAAAACTGTGGGATCTTTGAAAATATTATTCACGGAAGACTATTTTGATCAGGTTTAAAAAGCATCCCAAATAATATGATAAAAATTCTATAAGTAAAATAATATATCTTACCTTTGAGGTATGTACATATACATATGTATTGCGTATGAAGATTTGGAAAGATCAACGTCTTCATGGTGATTATCTCTGGTTGATGTTTTTATAGGTGTCCTGAAATTTTTGTTTTTGCATTTCTGTGTTTTCTAATTTTTCTACAATTAACATACATTGCCTTTATAATTAGGCATTTTTTAATGACCATGTTTCAAGGGGAAAAATATCCAGCATAGTTCTTCCTTTCCAGCTTTATCAATGAGAGAAGCAAGACGTAATTTTTAATAAGTGAAGAGCTGTGTGGTTTGTGATGTTTAATATACATGTCATGAATGGATACAATATCCTGTGAAGTATAAAATCCTTTCATCTTAATTTTACCCTTATTTATAAGAACCTGAGAGGTAAAGGGATTATGTACTGCTTGAGAATAGAAAAGCTGAATTCAACCTATGTGGGCTGATTCCAAAACCCATATTATTTTCACCACACCAGCTGTCACCTTGTTCCCAAATGATCTTCCAGAGAGCCCCCTTTACCCTTGATTTTGATTTCCCTGAATTCTTGCTTCTAATTGGGTTTGAGAAGCCAAGGCTGCCTTTTAGGGGGAAAAAAACTCACAAGAGTTTCTAGTCTGTTTGATTTTAAATACCCAAGACGTATTAACCCTTGGAGAAGGATTATTTCTGCCCTTGCTTCTCTTCCTGGGACAGAGAGTGTACTGAGCCTGGGATAATAGTATCTAGTAATAGGACACAGGGTGAAGAAAGAGGCAGGCTCTTCTGGGAGAGCACAGAAGGAACGTTATACTTGGCTCTGGAGAATCCGGCCGCCTTGTAAATGCTTCACTGGCAGAGTCCAAGGTGAACCTGCATCCCCATTCCCAATGGCCCACCCAGAAGAAATTCAATGAATTAACAAATAAATGAGAAGTGGGTCAACCTTCCTCCAAGAGTGGGGTAATCTAAAGGATTAAAGGTACCAAGGGCAGAGGAGGAGGGAATAGAGAGAATGTCCAAAGGGAGAAAATAGCTTTTAACTTTCTAACTGCAAAACAGGCAATGCTAAGGCATAACGTTAAACACTTAGATGAAAGGGCCTATCTCTATTCAGTTTCTGGGAGAGTTGATGCTAAACTAAAGAAATAGGGGAGCCATTGGCTCTGGGCTTGATCTGAGTTGGAATGTACAACTCAAACCCAAAGTATAGGATTGTTTGACACTTGTCAAGTCTTGTTTCACATTGATCCCCAGTCTGTAAGTGACTGACTGATGCTAAGTTACCAAGAGATTTTACCACTCGTCTCTTCTCATCCTGGTTTATTTTATTTTATTTTATGAACAGGTGGAGCATTAACATGCTTCCAGAAGTCAAAACTATATAAAGGATATACTCTGAGAAGTATTCCTCCCTTCTGTACCCACTCCATCTTGTTCCTCCTAGCCAGCTCTTGAAGGTAGCCAACTTCATAGTTTTCTGGCTTTTCCTTTGTGTTTCTTTTTGGAAAGATGAGTGCATGTATATGCATTTTGTCTTTTTTTCCTCTTCTAACATGAAAGGTAGCATTCTATATATTCCTTTTTGCACTTTGCTTTATTTTTAACCTGACACTATCTCCTAGAAATCACTCTATAATCATTTTATACAAATCTTCCTTATTTCTTTCTTTTTTCCTTTTTCTTTTCTTTTTTTTTTTTTTTTTTTTTTTTATTTTTTATTTTTTTAGACAGAGTCTTGCTTTTCTCACCCAGGCTGGAGTGCAGTGGTGTGATTTCGGCTCACTCCAACCTCCACCTCCTAGGTTCAAGTGATTCTCCTGCCTCAGCTTCCTGCGTGGCTGGGATTATAGGCACCCGCCACCACACCCAGCTAATTTTTGTATTTTTAGTAGAGATGGGGTTTCACATGTTGGCCAGGCTGGTCTCAAACCCCTGAGCTCAGGTGACCCACCTGCCTCAGCCTCTCAAAATGCTGGGACTACAGGCGTGAGCCACCATACCTGGCCAAATCTTCCTTATTTCTTTAACAGCTGCCTAGTAATCCATTGTGTGTATGTACTCGTTTATTTCTACCCAGTTTTTAATTCTTGACAACTATTAAAAATTCTTTTTAAAAAGTAGAATAAAACACAACGATGGCCTGTGAGATTGTCATCGCCAGCCTGCACATTTGCATAGAGTTGAACATGTCCCCAAGGGAAGGAGAGGGCTCTGGGGTTGGGATATTGGGATGTAGAAGCAACCACTTCCTGGTGGGAGTTGAGAACCTTTCCCAAGACTGAGAAAGGATCACAGGTACATGAATGGTTGGGACACACTTCTCACTCTTTGACACTGCACCAGGGAGGAGACAGATATCAGAGGAAAGTGGCTGTGGGGAGGATACTCATAAGGAGGCAGAGCCCCAGGTACCAGGACCCTCAGCCTCACAAAGCAACTGCACTCAAGCTGTGCATGGAAGCAACAGAGAAATCCTCCTTCAAGGAGCACATCAGTGAGAACCAGGAGCCTCCTAAACAAAAGTTTTGCTCTTGGGAAGACCTCTAGTGCCTTCACAAGTTGGAGGGAGATCCATGATTGTATTTCCTGCCATCCGAATGGAATTGGGAAGATCAGCATAGACTATTCCCTTATATATTTGTGTATTTGTTTATAGCTGAGATGCAGAAGACTGTTCGCAGATTAAATTTTATTCAGGGAAACAAATGTGACATTTCTTGTATCCTGTGTATTGATGTTAGATTCATTCCTCCTTCCTATGTACTATCTTATTTGATTCTTACAAAACTACTGCTGAGAAGATATTATTCCAGCTTTATAAGTTTTGACTCTAAGACCCTCAGAGACTAAGCTTCTTGTCCAAGACCACACAGCATATAAGTGGCAGCACTGGAGTTTGTACCCTATGTCCAAGTACAAACTCCCCAATTCATCTTTTCCAAAGAGTAGCACTTCTCAAAGTAATGGAACCCATAATGAGTTCATGGTCACAGAAATCACACTCCTTCAGAGTGTTAAAAAATATACTCTGGCGTGTTTTGTTCCTTCCATTCAAACTCAGGAAACTCAGGAAGTACACAGAAGTACAAAGTATTATGTGCTTTAAAGTCTATATAAGGAAATCAGCAAGTGTCCAGGAGTATTTTTGAACAATCGGATGAAGCAGTCATGGATATTTATCTGTCATGTTTTGTGAATGACACAATTCAGTTTCACTTTTTGCTTGGTAGAGGGGGAAATTCACTCTAAATAGGAGAAGCAGCAATGAGAACTTCGAGAAGAGATATAAGGTAAATCAATTCAATTGACTATCAAATTAGCTTTTTCTTTCTTTCTTCTTTCTTTCTTTCTTTCCTTCTTTCTTTTTCTTTTCCTTTCTTTTTTTTTTTTTGAGACAGTCTTTCTCTCTCACCCAGGCTGAAGTGCAGTGGCAGAATCTCGGCTCACTACAACCTCTGCCTCCTGAGTTCAAGCAATTCTCTTGCATCAGCCTCCTGAGTAGCTGGAATTACAGGCACCCACCAACACACCTGGCTAATTGTTGTATTTTTATATTTTTAGTAGAGATGGGTTTCATCATGTTGGCCAGGCTGGTCTTGAACTCCTGACCTCAAGTAATCTATGTGCCTTGGCTTCCCAAAGTGCTGGGATTATAGGCATGAGCCACTGTGTCCAACCTCTTTTTTGTTACTGTCTTTGATTAAAAGTAAAAGAAAACCTTTCACAATGAGCTTAAGGGAAAAGTGAGGTGGTGTTTGGAAGGAAGCCAAGGGCAGACAGGAGAGCAGAACAGGGAAGACGTCTGAAACCCAGAATGCAATTTTTTCAGTTTCTCTGGGACAATGTGGTGTTTTGTCTTTGCTTGTCTCTGAAAATTTGCTTTTCTCTTCCCTTTTTTCTTTGCTTCTCTGTGCATATGTTGGAAAAGTATTGTTTTGGCCTTCAGCATGTCTCCTCTTGGCTTCTTTCGTGGACAAGACAGGAAATAAGTCAACCGTCGTGAATGAGAGCAAAAGAGCTTAGTAGAAAATGAAGAATCTAAAAGAGACTTTCTCCTCCAAGTTCTAAATGCCCTTTCATTGGGTGCAGAGCTGGCTTTTCAGTGGAGGGGAGTTCAGGAGGCAATGGGGCAGATAGAGGCCCAGAAGTTCAGGGAGGCCAAGGCAGGTGGATCGCTTGAGGCCAGGAGTTTGAGACCAGGCTGGTCATTATGGCGGAACCCTGTCTCTACTAAAAATACAAAAACAAAAAATTGGGTTGTGCTTTTCTAAGAAGCAGATACAGGGTTTGAAACCAGCTGTCTCTGATTTAAAACCATTACACTAGGACTGTACCACAGGAGTTACTTTCCTATTCCTGACTTCCTCATGGGTTGTTGAGAACTTCAAATAAGGTAAATAGCTGCTAGTAATACCTTGGGAATTAAGGCTGGGTTGTGCAATGCAGGGATGGAGCCTGTCTTGATTGAAAATATTGATATTTCATTCATCATGGATTTTTTGCCTCAATTTTGATGTTTTAGAAATAACACATTTAGACCATTACTTATCTTGATTACTAAGGTTTTTGATGCCCCCTGAAATTTTGCATCGAGGTGAGTGCCTCACTCTCTTGACCCTACTCTTGCCCCTTGAGCCTTTTATTTTAGCAGGTTTCCCAAAGTTTGGGACACATACAATTAGTAGTGCACACGTAATTTAGGTGCTACCTTGCCATGATGTTATGTAACACAGGGCACTTCATGAGAAAGTTATTTTTTTTTCCCCATTCTTTTTCACCTTCGCGCCAAGCAAAAAAGTCTCAAGTTGACTGCTAGCAAATATTCTGACACTTTTCTGACATTTGCTAATCTAGTCTTTGAACAGTAAGAGATTGGACTTCAGGCTCAAATCCCCAGGAGGCATCCTAGGTATCTTTCTGTTTGCCCTCTAGATCCATGCTTTTCCTTTTTCCATGCCCTCCTCAATGCCCTGGGACACCTATCTCCATGGAAACCATTGGAGTGGGTCAACAGGCTGATCTAGCCTCTAGTTTCTGGATTGTCCTGATAATCAGACATACCAGCAGACAGTTGGAAGACAGGAAGAGGAGAGCAAGCTCAGAATCCTTATTTCTCCAGCTCATTCCCTGTCCCATTTGGCTTTGTTCCTGTAAGGGAGGCTGTAACTCCCACTAGGCCGCCCTTCCTTTCCAAATATCCCCGACCCTGTGTGTTCCAATAACCACCCTCATTCCTATACTCTCATGCCTAGGGTAGTGTTGCCAGAAAAATACAGAACATCCGGTAAAATTTGAATTTTAGATCAATGACAAATCACTTTTAGTATAAATAGGTACCATACATTGCAAGAGACATAATTATACTAAAAAAATTCTTTATTGTTTTCTGAAATTCAAATGTCACTGGACATCCTGTGTCTTTATTTACTAAATCTGGCAAACCTGCCCTCATGGATAATTGCCCTCTAATGTTACCAGCTCTTTTTTTTTTATTTTCCTTAACTTTGCCCGCATCATTGTTAATAGTTTCTCCATTAAACTCTCCTCCAATTCCCTATTTGATGATGTCATCTATTTTCTGATGCGCCTTAGACTCATCACACTTCTATTAGTAGGCATCAATACTGTATCTGGCTAGAATTTTATAACGTTGTTTTGTTTCTCATTTTTAGTTTACCTTCTCTTTATGGCAAGTGATATTTGTTTTCTTTTCATGGTAATGAAATACATTTTCTTTTAAAAATAATTGGCTGGGCATGGTGGCTCATGCCTTTAGTCCCAGCACGTTGGGAGGCCAAGGCGGGTGGATCACTTGAGGCCAGGAGTTTGAGAGCAGGCTGGTCAATATGGCGGAACCCTGTCTCTATTAAAATACAAAAAAAAAAAAAAAAAAAAAATTAGCTGGGCATGCTGGTGTGTGCCTGTAATCCCAGCTACTGAGTAGCTGGGATTTGCTTGAGCCCAGGAGGCAGAGGCTGCACTAAGCAGAGGTTGTAACACTGCACTTCAGCCTGGATGGCAGAGCAAGACTCCCTCTTAAAAAAAAAAAGTTTGAAAATAACAGTAGAGATAGAACATCACTATGGCAAAATTCATGGAGAAGGTTTACACGTGGACTTGCTTTTGAGAAATACTCAGAGACAAAAACCATGACCTCTGGAGGCAGACTGACACTGGTTCAAATCCCAGCTCCATTACATAGGGCTGTTGCAAAGATGGAAGGAGATCCTGAATGCAAGGCCTTCAGGGTGTTGGGACTGGGATGCTAGCAGGGCTGTGTTTAAGTAAATACTACACACACACACACACACACACACACACACACACACACACACGCCATCACCTACCCCAAACAGTAGAGTTTTTCACCCAAGGACACACAGCAAATGTGAAGACTGAGGCTGGAGTGCAGGAACTTGGCCCTGAGCCCAGTGTTTTTCCGTAAGACTACAGGCCCCGTTGGCTGGTGTGCCAGGGAACTTCCGCGTCAGCTGGCCCTGCTCCTTGCCCTGCAGCTTGTCTGGAGACAGTGGTCAGTACCCATGACTTGGTGTTTTGAGAGGCCAGAGTCAAGGCGTTTGAGTCTTGCCAAGTTGGTGTTTCAGAGGGATTTGTTGAAGACAAGAATTTTTCATTGGGCTTAGTAAGCTCAGGGAAGAAAAGAAGAGGTCTTGCTTCACGAGTGAATGGATGCATGGATAAATAAATAAATTCAGGGAGGTGTGAGATGAATCTCAACCTGCCAAACCCTGGCTTCAGTGCCCTATCCCCATGCCTCCTGTATACTCCCCATCAGCTGCAAGTTGAGTTCGTGTGGCATCTGCTCCCCTTCTGGGACCCACTTCAGGAAATTAGGTCTGGCCTGGGCCCCTCAGCTCTCTGGAATGTTGGTTAACCTGCTTCTGAAGTGGTGTTCTGATCTGATCTAACTAAGAATCTACTATGTGCAAAGCACAGAGATGGTGCGCAAGAATGAGCAAGGATTGAGGATCCATAAATGTGATCTCTAGTCAAGGAGAGGAATCACATTTATGGAGCCATTCATGCTGCCATGGACAGTCCTAGAAACCTCACACATAGCCATTCCCTCAGTCCTCATGACAGTCCTGAGATGGGGAAACTGCACCTCGGATACCAGTGGTGTTACCATCCAGTGTGCCCATCCTGTTAACTCACTCATCCTTACAGCTGCTCCTGAAAGAAGACACTGTTGTTATTATTATTTTATTTTTTATTTTTTTGAGATGGAGTCTCGCTCTGTCACCCAGGCTGGAGTGCAGTGGTGCTATCTCGGCTCACTGCAAGCTCTGCCTCCCGGGTTCACGCCATTCTCCTGCCTCAGCCTCCCGAGTAGCTGGGACTACAGGTGCCCGCTACTACGCCAGGCTAATTTTTTTTGTATTTTTTTTTTTTTTTTTTAGTAGAGATGGGGTTTCACCGTGTTAGCCAGGATGGTCTCGATCTCCTGACCTTGTGATTCGCCCGCCCTGGCCTCCCAAAGTACTGGGATTACAGGTGTGAGCCACTGCGCCTGGCCAGAAGACACTGTTATTGCCTCAACTTACAGGTATGAATGTGGAGGCTTAGAGAGGTTAGTGACTTGTCCAAAATCACACAGATGCTATGTGTTAGAGCCAGGATTAGAACTTAGCACTGCAGCCCCAAACCCCAGCCTCTTCGTGTCAGATTCTGTGTGGCATGTGGTTAAGGAATTTGCTCACACAGCTGATGAGAAGCAAAGCAGGATTTGAGCCCATGCACTTTCCTCTATATAATTATGCATCTCAAGGGATTTATTGTGTTGTAATCTTGGAATCCACATTTCTATTGAATTGGGTTGAAGTACCATAAAAGTGCTGTGGGACCAAAATTGGGATGGGAGAGGGAAGGAGGAAAGAAATAGAAAGATGGCTGGTTGGCATCATAGGAGTTTATACAGAAGTCAGCATTGAAGGATGGCCTGGATTTGATGAGATGGGCTGGAGATTAACTGGGAAGGGACAGTGTGAATAAAGATTGGAGGTAAGGACGATGTGGGGACACGACTGAAGAATTATCTAGACTGTCTGCGTCTTTGGTGCATGCCCATATTGGCTGTCTCTGTAGGCAAAGTTTCTGATGCATGTTCATTGGGGTCCATTCTGTAGAGGTCTTCCTTCCGATATTGGACTCCAGATTTCTCACTCATAGGTACCAACCACATGAATCTTCTGCCATTTTGTCCTTAAGTTTTCATGAGCCAAGGATTTGCCAGGAAAGCTAAGAGCAGGCAGAACTGGCATGAATAGAGACTCAAACTTTCTCAGCCAAGAGCACTTTCTATCAAACATTCCTATCTTTCCTGGGTAGGTGGTCATAGTAATGGGCTTCTCAGGCTTGGCACTGATGTCTCAAGTGCCTCTGGAAGGGACAAACCTCTGCTTAAAGATGCATGTCTCTTAGGTGCCCAGACAGCTACGTATGTTGGCTTCTTTGGAAAGAAATAAGTTAGTTTGTTTTTTGGCACAAAGCCTTGTTGTGTGGGGTCCTTTTTTTCTGAAGCAAGGAACATGATGACTTTCATATTTGCCTTCTTTGATGAAAGAATGAAGCTGAGAGCTTTGCATTTTTCCAACCTCTTTGCAAAGTGTGCCTTTCCAGAATTGTAAACAAGTAAGTAGCTGATATCTGTCCGGTTTGCAAAGGGCTTTAGCACTTTTGATCCTTAATATAACTATTAGGAAAAACGGGTGTTAGTGTCCAAAGAGTCATTGATCTGTACAGACAGTTGACTAAACTGAGGCTGGAATTGCTTTGTAGAAATCAGGGACGAGAATCCAGCAAATGCAAAACTGCTAGTGCTTGGTTCAGTTGCATGATGGTATCTCTCAGGTGCTATTTCTCCACCATTTAAATTTGGTAGCACATTAGACTTCCACTTAGCACATTTCAGATGTAATAAGCGTTTAAAAAGTGTTAGCTACACAAGACAACAAGTGTTGACAAGGATATGGAGAAATCGGAGCCGTCGTACACTACTGGTCGAAATGCAAAATGGTGAAGCCACTGCGGAAAAGAATATGGAGTTTACTCGTAAATTTAAAAATAGATCCACCAGGCTGGGGGTGGTGGCTCTCTCCTGTAATCCCAGCATTTTGGGAGGCCCAGGCAGGCGGATCACAAGGTTGGGAGTTTGAGACCAGCCTGGCCAACATAGTGAAATCCTGTCTCTACTAAAAATACAAAAAATTAGCTGGGCGGGGTGGCACATGCCTGTCATCCCAGCTACTCAGGAGGCTGAAGCAAGAGAATCGCTTGAACCCGGTAGGCGGAGGTTGTAGCAAGGCAAGATAGCATCACTGCACTCCAGCCTGGGTAACGAGTGATATTTCATCTCCAAAAAAAATAAAAAATAAAAAATAGAACTACCAAATGATCCAGCAATTCTACTTCGAGGTATTTACCCAAAAGAATTGGAATCAAGATCTCGAAGAGATATTAGTATCCCCATGTTAATTGCAGTATTATTCACAATGGCCAAGAGGTGAAAGCAGCCAAGACCAACACAAACCTGAATGTGAGAAACACCGAGCAGGCAGCAGGCTGAGTTTATCTTGAAGGAATCCAGGTGCCTTCCACGCCTGCTGCGCTAAGAGCGCTCTTGCCATTTAATACCTGGTGTCCCCTCTCTAGTTAAAAAGGATTGAAACAGCAACTGGCATGTAGATTACCACCAAACAGCTGTACCCGCAGCTCAGATTGGAGAGGCATCTGCTTGGAACAGAACATTTTGTTACTCTGTGTGCCTTTTTCTCCAGCAGTTCAAGCGTGATGGTGCATATGAGAGATATTAAGCAGATATTTATTCAAACACCTACCATAAACTGAAAAGTTAATTTAATTGCTCTGAGCTTTGGAAATAGCCTCCGAACTGTTACCAGAATGACCCTTCTTCAGTGTAGCTCTGACCTTGTCAATGACCTGATTTTAACCCTTTAATGATAGCCTCCTATCTACAAGATGAACATTAGTGTCCTTGGTGAGTCATTCAAAGCATTTCCTAATGTGATTCTTACTGACTTCTTTGCTTCATCTTCTGATCTCCCTGGCTTCATACATACACTCTAGTTTACCTAATCGCTACAGCTCCCTGGATGGGCTTTGCTGTTTCATGTCTTCTTTTATGCACTTTCAAATGCTGTTTCTGCCGTTTAGAATGTCTCTTCCTGTCTTGGTCACCTGCTGCATTTCTAGTCATTTTTCAGGACTTAGCTCACCACTTTTGTAAAGCCTTCAAAGTTAACTACTTCCTGCCATTGGAAACATATAAACCTAAGGGATACATTCATTCATACTGGATTACGATAGGTTATAGTCAATTTATTTACTTGCCTTTCTCCATGAAGGCATCTCCAGGTGAGCGTATACTAATTGTGACAGCCACTAAATGAATACAAATTTCAACTTTTATTAAAGACCTACTAAGTGCCAAATTAGAGACCCAGGTATAACAGGCTGTATAATAGTCCCCCAGAACACCCACATTCTAACCCCTAGAACCTGTGAATGTTTCCTTAAAAGGAACATTGCAGATGTGATTAAGTTAAGGATCTTCAGATAGGAAGATTATCCTGGAATATGCAGGTGGGCCCTAAGTGTAATCACAACTGTCCTTTTAATGGATGGTAGGAGGAGGGACCACATGGCAGTGTGAATACTGAAGCAAGATGCTATACTGCTGGCTCGAAGATGGGGAAAGGAGGCATGAGCCAAGAAATGAAGCGCTAGAAGCTGGAAGGCAGAGGAACAAATTCTCCCCCAGAGCCTCCGGAGGGAGCATGCTCCTGCCAACACTTTGGGTTCATTCCAAGATACTGATTTCAGATTTCTGGCTGCCAGAAGTTCAAGAGAATACATTTGTATTGTTTTAAGCTGCTAAGTTTACAGAAATCTGTTACAGCAGCAATAGGAGCCTAATACATCAGATAACAGATATAATAGGGCAGGAAAGACAGATGGTAATTATAGAGGAAGTGTGAAATCGAGCAGTGCTTCTCGAACTTCAGTATGCGCAGGAATCACTGGGGATCTGGTGAAAGTCAGATGCTGAGTCACTAGGTCCAGGGAAGAATCTGAAGCTCCACATTTCCTTGCAAGCTCCCAGGCGAGGACGTTGCTACTTGTCCAGGGACATCACTTTGGGTAGCAATAAAATAGCAATGGCCAAAAGTAGATGAGCTAGATCGAAACAAAGAGTTTTGGAGAGGCAGCTGTGATTCTTGATATAATTTCTGTTTTTTTTTTTTTTTAATTTGTACACACTTGTTTTGTGGCGTAAGATATGGTCTATTCTAGAGAATGTTCCATGTACAGGTGAAAAGAATGTGTATTCTGCAGCAGTTGAGTACAATGTTCTGTAAATGTCACTTAGGCCTACTAGATGGAGTGTGTAGTTTAACTCTACTGTTTTCCTTGTTGATTTTCAGTGTGCACAGAGTTTTAAAGACACAAATCAGATGGGCATGGGTTATGTGCCCGGGATGGACCTGTATTCGTACCACCGATGACTCAGTGCCCCTCCTGGTCAGATGTCCAGAGGCCTCTCACTTTTATTATGTCCATTATTCCCAGCAACTCTGCAGCGTAGGCATCCTAATGCTTGTTTGACAGATAAGGACATGGAGGCCTAGAGGATTAATGGCTTTGGCCACACCCACATGGGACTAGAATTGTGTAACTCCAACATATGTGGGTTACTTTTTTTTTTTTTTTAACTTTACTACCTTTTCAAAATCATGGATAATATACATGTGCTATGGGGCTTTGCAGAAAGATTAGTGATCCTAGCTAAATGGGGATTTTCTTCCTCCAATGAAACATGCTCATATTACCAGGGACAGAAATTGGACTTGCCAAACCTAGGCTGAGAAGGAACCAGAGTTTTTATCAGGGCATCTTCTTAGGGAAAGTGACAGCCCAAATGCTCAGAAGGCAGAGTGAGCCCTGCGCACACATGAGGGCTGAGAGGGTGGAGAAGGAAAAGGCCTTGCCTCCCTGTTGGTGGTAGAGAGGATGTAAAGGAAGGTGCATGAGGATAAATCAGCCCTGTAAGAGTCCCCATGGGGTCAGATCAGAGAAGCTAAGGGCAGTTAGCAAATCCAAGGAGCAAGGAAAAGGCAAAAATAGGAGGAGAAATTAAGACTAGTTCCAGATCCAACACCAGGACTAGATCCAAATTCAGGACTGGATCCAGAATGGGGACTAGATCCAGAACCAGAGACTAGATCCAAATCTAGGACTAGATCTAGATCCAGAGACTAGATACAGATCTATAACTACAGAGGGACAGCAGTGGTATCAAGAGCCAAACATCAGCCACAAAGGGAGCCACATCCTTTATCCGTCGCCAGCTCTGCAGCCTTGGCACGTCTCTTCATCTGCTGCCTGGGAATGGTTACACTGATGCTGAGTGGCGGTGAAGAATGGAACGATTCTACATAAAGCTCCTGTCATTCTAAGCTGTGATGAAAATGACCAATTCTCTTAGAACTGCAGTGTCTGCTATTGTTCTTTATGAGTTAGTGCACTTAAGGTCCCAGATGGAACAAGGTGACCTGACATACGAGTTTGCCGCAGAGTTCCTGCAGCTTCTGAATGAACAAGCCCTGTATTAGCAAGCTTTTTCTTGGTATTGTTTGGGTTATAGTTTTATGGCATAGAAGATATAGAGAAATCTTTGCATTTTTTTAAAATTATTGAAGATCATCAGAGGTTAGGAGGAGAAAGGAAAAGTAAACTTTGGATAGCAAGTTTTAATTTTTTTTTTTTTTTGAAACAGAGTCTTGCTCTGTCGCCCAAGCTGGAGTGCAGTGGTGTGGTCTCGGCTTGCTGCAACCTCCAACTCCCAGGTTCACGCCATTCTCCTGCCTCAGCCTCCCAGGTAGCTGGGACTACAGGCGCCCGCCACCACGCCCGGCTAATTTTTTGTATTTTTAGTGGAGACAGGGTTTCACCATGTTAGCCAGGATGGTCTTGATCTCCTGACCTTGTGATCCACCCGCCTCCGCTGGGATTACAGGCGTGAGCCACCATGCCAGGCTGGAGGATTGTTTTTATGGAAGTGCTGTTAGGGATGGGATGGATTCTTTCCTTTGGACTTTAAGCTTGTGAACAGAATTCTATAATCCAAGTGTTTTGGGTATTGTTTCTAAAAATACATTGGCCCCTTAATGATTTAATTTTTATTGATCAACTTTAGGGTAATGGAGGATAACCCAAGAAATTAATAACATATTGCAAGGTTCATTTCTCATTAGCTCATCCAAGATCAACTGCAGAGGAGGAGGAGGGAAAATTTACATGGGAACAATTATCTGAAAAATGTGAGTAGCTCAAGGTAATCTGTTTACTATTAGCTAACCCTGAGATCTAGATACTTACAGCCAAGAGAATTTATCTGATGAGTTTAGTCCTAGAAACACAACTTTATTTTCCCACTGCTAGCTGAACATAAGTGCCAATTTAACAGTGCTACATGCCCTACAAACATCGATGGCGTCATGTTCCAAATGAAAAAGTTCATTAGTGAGCTTCTCTCGTGATATGTTATTAACTGGAAGCTGAAATCAATGAATTTTGTCAGATTGCCTCGAGTAGTGATAGGGAACGATAGAATTCTTCAGCAGTCGATTTCTATTCTGTCATCTGCTTAGTTTTTTTTTTTTTTTTTGAGGAGTCTTGCTCTGTTGCCCAGGCTCTGGAGTGCAGTGGTGCAATCTTGGCTCACTGTAAGCTCTGCCTCCTGGGTTCACGCCATTCTCCTGCCTCGGTCTCCTGAGTAGCTGGGACTACAGGTACTCGCCACCATGCCCGGCTAATTTTTTGTATTTTTAGTAGAGTCAGGGTTTCACCGTGTTAGCCAGAATGGTCTGGGTCTCCTGACCTCATGATCCACCCCGCTTGGCCTCCCAAAGTGCTGGGATTACAGGCGTGAGCCACCGCGCCTGACCTGTTTGGTTTTTTTGTTTGTTTGTTTGTTTTTTAAATAAATGTCACTTACAAGGGTCTTCTGAACTTAGTATGGCCTGGAAATCTCAGGGCACAATGGCTAAATTGCGTTATATTTCTCCACTGCTGTAAATGTATTTGATATTCGGGTTCCTTTGGTTGCAAGAGACAGAGATCCAATTCAGACATGCTTAACAAATCATGTTATCCACACACATAACTGGGAAATTCACTGATGATCCATAGCCAAAGGTAATATGAAAACATGCTGTATAGATGAAAAACACAGCTACCACCAAGCCCTAAAATAACACATCTGATTTCTCTTCTTTTGGTCTTTCATGGGAAATGTAACATTGGTGGGGCTGGGATATAGGTTCTGTAATAGCAATCCTCACTTAAGTAGCCTTGTGTTCTTGGGCAAATATTGAAATTCACCAAATCTCCTTTCACTGTACAACAGAGCTTGGCATTCTAGTCTGGCACACAGGATTATAAGGACAAGTAAACAAGAAGCCAAGTGACAGAACTCTATGAATATACGTAATTGTCCATTTCATTTGTTCTTTGGGTCCTTTTAGACCCAACTGTTTCTAGTAGGAGTGGGTGGAAGAGGAAGCCATGGAGAAAGAGTTACCTACTCAATGTGGGCAGAGAGTGAAGGTTTTCAAAATCGACAAGTCTCATGAAGCGACCCACTCTTAGTGTTGTACTGAAAATCTGCAGAATGAGAGACACGTGTCTTCTGCATATGATGGCTAAGACTATTTCTTAGTTATAATATTTTCCCAAATAATTTCTCATATTTGGCTGTAATTTAAATCCATATCTTCAGGTCAGGATGCTTGTGATCGTTTAGTGGACCTGAAATTTTGCACAATGATGAACGATTTTTTCCTGTCTTGGTAAGCAAGTCATAGGGGATTGTCTGGGGAGATACATCAAAATTGTTTAATACAAGTGCCTGGTAAGAACCTCAGAGCCCTACAGAGGCTTCCTACGTTTATCTGTGTGAAGATGTCTGTTTTTTCCCCTGAGGCTGCACATAGGAACTGCTAAAGCAGTACAAGAAATACCAGCCCCTGCAGTCTATCTTACATCATGATTTCCCTTTCAGTCTCAGGTTCTTCTGCCCAGACTCAGCTTGTTATCCCAGGCTTTATTTCTTTCAGGTTGATTTTATCCAAGAGGACTTGTGCTTCTGGCATCTTGTTTATAGTGGGATACCCCACCAAGCTCCAACATGCCTGCACATTGCTGGACTCCAATGCTGGCAAGTTGCAATGTTCTTCCTGGGACATGGCTCAGCCCCCATGTGAATCGGTTGATGAAAACAGATACCCAAGAGAGGGAGCAGCCACAGCCTCACATATCTTCCTTACATTTAGAAAACTTTCTCAAACTTCTCAGAGTGTTTAATATGTGGCCAATTTTTACTGCAGGTGTGAATATAATAAACTGGGGTTAGAGGGGTGATGTTATGGCGCACACAAGCACGGACTTGGAGGGAGAACAAAGGGGAAGGAAGATGGTCTCGCAGCCATGAATATTCTACTAAAGTGTTGCCTTGGCAGCTAAACTGATGTATGCCAAAGATGTGCCAAGGAGGGTCTCCCTCTGATCAACTTAGCTGAATTCAGTCGCTGAAAATTCTAGTTTCAGAATTTGAATTTTTGCTTTCTATCTTTTTTAATTTAGGGATTAGGTTTTTTGTTTTGAGGGGATTTTGTGTTTTTAAGTTTTAAAAAAAACTCCTCATACTCAGACATTCCAAGTCCTTATATTTTATATCCTTTCAAAACTTTGTTTTTAAAATTACTTTTATGGATTATTAAAGCAGTGTGTACACATTGTAGAACAATTAGGAAAAAAGCCCTCCAAAAATAAAAACTACCAAAAAACAAAAATGTAAGTGATAATTATAATCCCAACCTCCTCCCTGAGAAGACAATTTTTAACACCTCCATGAATATCCTTACAAATAGAGAAGTGTGGATAAAACTGACAAAAATGAAATCATATATATCTTTCTGTAATTTACCATAATGTATTTAACCGTTCACAACTTGTTTGGTGTCTAGGTTGCATTCAATTTTTCGTAATGTATACAAACATAAAGCTGGACTAATTAGCTGAGAATAAATTAGACAATCTTTAAAACAGAAAAAAATGAATAATTCTAAAACGTAATTAAATATGCATGAATACTACTAAAATTAGCCCATGGTGAAACAAATTATCATATTAAAAAATAATGTAAATTAAAGTAGCAGTGCTTGGGAATTTTATTTTTACCTAATCATTACTGTGATTTCATTCTTGTATTGACCTACTTCTTGGCAATAAAATGACCTTGACCATTTAGTTTTCAGCCAAATTAATTCATTCATCCACTCAGTACTTATTTATTGAATTCCTAATGGAAAATAAAATATAATTACAAGTCCCCACACTCACAGAGCTTGTGTTCTAGTGCGAGAGATAGGAAAAAAAACCAAGTATGTACACAAAAAATACCAGATCCATGGAAGTAGAGTAAAATATGGGTGCATGAGAGAGAACGACATCAGGGTTAGGCTCTTCCAGGAAAGGACAGGTGAGAACTGATGATAAAACAAGTGCCATTCATGCAAAAACCAGGGTGAAGACAATTGCTGGGAGGGGGGCGTCTAGTGCAAGAGCACTATGGTAGGGGCAAGCATAGTGTTTCCAACAGGAGAAAGAAGCACAAGCTGAAGGAAGTTCAGTGGCCAAGATCAAGAAAGGTCAGAAGTAGGCAGAGTCCACAATGTGCCAGTTTTGTCAGCCAAAGACAAAGGTTGGACTTTATTACAGGCACAGGTGGGTGGGCGCACTAGCTCACCCCTGCAATCCCAGCACTTGGGGAGCCAGATGAGAGAGGATCATTTGAGGGCTGCCTGGGCAACATAGCAAGACCTTGTCTCTATCAAAAATCAAAAATAAAGAAAAAAAAATAAAGTCAGGCACAGTTGGACGACACTAGAAGGTTTTAGGCCAAGAAATGGCATGACTTTATTCATGACTTCAAAAAATCACTCTGGATGTTGGGTGAAGAAGAGCATGTAAGGAGCAAGAATAGGTGCAGGGGAGGTAAGGGGTTGAGGGGGTTGATGAGGCTGGGACCAGGTGCTACAGGTGGAAAGAGGGACAGGATGCATTTTGGGTGTGAATCAGAAGCAGAATGAACAAACTGGCTGATGAAGTGCAGAGAGCAAAGAGGGAGAAAAACAAACTGAAGCATAACGCCTCTGGGGCTACTAAGAAGAATAATTATTTTGTCTGGTGAGTGTTTTTGGACAAATAGCATAACATGTTTGGGCACCTATTATAAAGCATAGTATAACAGTTGTTCCTGATAATAATAATTGTACTTTCCATTTAAGTACATGCTATGTACTTAAATGCTGATCTCTTTTTTTCTTATTGTATGTAGAGGGGATAAAAATATGTACGATGAATTAAATACTATTTCTCTCTTATTAAATTACCAAATAACCCATGTTTTCCATATGGCCTTTGCCCATTTGAGGGTTGCATTGCCAAGGAAACAGATTGTTAAGCACAGGCTCTGCAGCTAAATCCTGTTAAATATGTCATAATTCAAACAAAATGCGCAAAGCCAACTAGTACTTGGGTTTGGAATATTAGCTTCCAAATGTCCCCCTCCTAAGGCCTAACTATATACTTAATAAGGTTCAACATTTAGATGCCTAATTCTACCCAGAGCCCTGGACTTGTACATTCCTGCACCAAATCCCTGATCTGAATGTCAGAATTTTTAATTAACATCCCCAAATGGCATTTTCACGTAATAAACTCTATGCATGCTTCTAACTTCGAACAGTAGGCAAAAAGTGATTCTTTTCTTTTCCTCAGTCAGATTTTTCCTTTGTAATACATTAAGCAGTATGGCTTCAATACTTGGATGTGCTTAAATGAGGCTGGAGAAAACCCAGAATTGGAGATTTCAAAAGCAAAAGGAATTAGAGATTAACTAGTTCCAATCCGCTTTACACATAAGGAACCTGAGGTTCAGCAAGATTGTGATTTCTGTCTGCAAGGTTACAGAGCATATTTATGGACAGTACTAGGGGCAATGCCTACCTCCCCTGGCTGATGATGTCTTCCTTTGTCTTAGGGTTCTTCCTTTCACCACCCTCCTCCTAAAAGTCATCCTCACTGTTCTTCAGTATAAATTCTTCATTTCCTCCTCCCTCACCTACATCCTTTGCTCCCCAGTCATCCCTTCTGGCCCTCATGGCCTCAGCTCTACCTTTCTTCTGCTCATTTCCTAAATTCAGCTTATTCCTCCAAGTCCCACTCCTGATCTTATCATTCACCCCCCTCACTGCAACTCAGGCTCAGGCTCATCGAGCTCGTTACAGGATCAATGAATTCACCCACCAAATGTGTTTTGCACAGCATGTTTTTTTCAATTCAGTGCCCATGGCTTTTGCTAGAAGGCTGTCCTCATTTGACCCTTGTCATTTCATTAAAAAATATCCAGTGGAGTGAGAAAAAAGTGTAATTGAAACCGATGTACCACAAATAAACTCTTCGTGTTTAGGAAAATTCACTGCTAAGCTTATTGAATGTAGAAGGCGGGTCCTAGTGGGCATGAGATGCATGGAGCCAAATAGACACCATCCTCTGAAAAGGAAATGAATGCTACTTTGGCGGTGGGAGCAAATAGAAAAGCAAAAGGGAAGAACAAGCATATGGAGGAATACAGCATCAGCCTGATACCCAACTTAGTAGAAATGGACAGGACTTTTAAAGAACAAGAAAAACATAATATTCAAATTTAAGTTTGGCTCCCTTTTGTTGCAATCAACGTTTACCTGGCTGATATCCCTAAGTCTTCAACTAAAGCCACTCAATGATATACATACAAGTTACTTTAGGAAGAACAAGGAGAAGCAGTCTCTGTCCTGGATTTGGGTTAGCACTAAGGAAAAAGACCTCAAGACGCAGAATGCAGAACTAACATTCACTGAAGCTGGAAATTGAACCTAAGATGATTAGAAGAAAGGTACTCTCTGAAGGATTTGCATAAATCTTGGGGAGAATATCGAGCTTTGCACTGGAATTACAATGGGGATTTAAGGCAAATTTTTGTAGACATGAAGGGGCACATATGGCTAGCATTGAGGCTAGAAGGGTAAAGAAGAGCTAATTTTGCTCCTCTGGTAGTTCATAGTACATCAAGACAGCTAGGTATGGAAATAACTAAGTTACAAGGCAAAAACTGGTTAAAGATAGGAGCCACTCACTCATGTCCGCTCTGGTAGAGCACTTTATATACCTTTTACAGTAAATGCAGGAGGGGGTGATTTACAACAATGCTAGACCACCTTAGGTTGACCTTTGTCAAGTAGTCTGTTGGGAAGAGACTGGATTTTCCTTAGCCCACTGAAGTAGCTATTTGAATAGAAATAGCTACTTCTCATTTAATTGTACTCTTTTATTTAACAAATATCCATTGAGCATCTTCTCTTTACCCAGTGCTGTGCCAAGTGCTAAGAGTACACTTGTGTGTGGACCAAAATTGAGATATGACTGTGCCATTATGGAGCTTGAAGTCCAGAGGATGAGGGGACATCAATCAAAGAATCCAGGGGACATCATACTGTAACTATGACGGAGTTATGAAGGAGAGGTACATGGCACCAAGAAAGCTTATAACAAGGAGAACTAACCTAGCTAAGGTGTCAGAGAAGGCATCCTTCAACAATAGGTATGAGGTAACAAGGCAAAGGGAAATGATTGAGGGATCAGCTTGTGCAAGGGTCCTGAGGCACCCATGAACTGAAACTGAGCCTCTACAGGCCAGTGCTGTAGGAGTGGATGAGCAGGGAGGAGGCTCATTGTACTACACATAACCAGAGAGGTAGACAGGAGCCAGGACACAGGCCTTGTAAGAGCCATCCATCTTTTTCATAAAAAACAATGGGAAGCCATTTGAGTGCCTAAAGAAAATATGATGATATTTATACTGAAAAATAACTCTGGCTATAGAAGAGAGATGGTGCAGGGTAATAGTTACCAGATAGATGCAAAAGTTTTCAGACGTTTATGACAGCTTTAAGGTGATGTCGGTAAAGATGAGAAGAACTAGATTTGATAGATATTCAGAAGATAAATTCAGTATGATTTGGCGACAGATTAGACATAAGAGTGTCTTAATTTGGTTTACCTACAAACCTAGAGACAAAGATTGAAGTTGTTTATTTGGAATCTACAGGGGGCATTGTTATGGGAGTGGAGAAATGAGACAAAGAAGGGAAGGCAGCCAACGAAAAGAGGTGTGAAACCTGCCACCACAGCGGGCACCCAGAGCTTAGTTCAGTTTGGAAGCAAGTACAGAACACCTGTCTCAGAATTATCCCACCCAAGGGGCAAAGAACCTGAGCTACTGATATGGAAAATCCCATCAGTCATTGGTTGAGGGCTAATGTGGGGGACATTAATTCCCTGACACTTCCAGCTGGCCTGCTGTGGCTTTGGAAGAAGCGTGCAGGAACAGAGATGCAAATGTTGGCTGTTCGAATTGATCTGGAGCTCACTGCAATCGTAGGGTCCTAGGGATGTGGGTAGAACACAGACTGTATCTGTACATGTGGCGATCATTACTTGTCCAGTGTCCTAGTGTCCTGGCCACACATGAGTCATCTATAGCCACTCTGTCCAGTAGAAATATACTGCAAGCCATGTATATAAATTTAAATTTTCTAGTAGCCACATTCAAAAAAGTACTAAGAAACAAGAGAAATTAATTTTCACCCTATATTTAACACAACATCTCTAAAACATTATCATTTCACTATGTAGCCAATAGTAAGTCTTTGAAATCCAGTATGTATTTGACTTCTACAGCATCTCAATTCGGACTAGCCACATTACAGGTGCTCTGGAGCCAGAGGTGTCTTGTGACAGCTTCACAGTTATCTCATGGACTAGCCCATACCCAAAGGCTGCTCCAGGAATGTTGATTCACACTTCGATATATTTGCGTGAGCTTCTGTTTACCGAACCAAGAAAGAAGAGATGCAAAGGACACGTATCTTATCAAAGACATAAGTGAGTTGATTTGGGTCTCCATTGTCCCTCTTTTTTCTTTGTAGAACCTAAAGGCAGTCTATAGAGGAGTCATGTGGGCAACTGTGGTGGGAGAGAGGTGAGAAGAGCCAAGCAATCAGGAATCTGTCCCCCTCACACCCTTAACTGTCAGAGCAGTTTCACTTCTATATGTGGCAGGCAGGCCAGGCACGGTGGCTTATGCTTGTAATGCTAGCACCTTGGAAGGCTCAGGTGGGAGGACTGCTTGGAGCCAGGAGTTTGGAACCAGCCTTGGCAACATAGCAGGACCTTGTTTCTATTTATAAAGTAAAATATAATAAACATATGTGGCAGACAATGAGTTTCCCATCATCCTTCTCTTCCTTGTTAGCTGGGTCTGCCTCTCACAGTGGAAGAGAAAATGCCAGATGCCTATTTTCCTAATTTTTGTTGCAATTAGCATATGGGCTTAATCTGTCCAATGGGTCATATAGCTAGCGATGGGAGCAGACTGGGTTTTCTGTCTTCAGTCTTTCCTACCATACCATATTGCACTTCAGAAGACTCTACATGTGGATAGGTCCATTCTAAGTTAAGAAAGAATAGAACCAAAAGTCCCCATAGTGTAAAAGGGTGTGAGAAAAGAGAAAAGAAAAGGATATAAAGACGTGTGTTTGTGATGTTAGGACATTTTCCCGTGAAAGTTATAGAACTCCTTCTAAGCTTGCTCAAGCATGTTAGGGAATTTAACTACGAAGGGTGGGAGCATTTCATGGAAACCATGGAAACATCCGGGTCTCAAGAACAAACACCCAGGGATTCTAATGCCTTCACAACACACGACTGACTTTCATTGCTCTTCCATTCTGGTCATTGACTTTGTTCTCCTCTCTTGTTGCAGACAAGCTTTTTCTGCTTCCCAGGGCAAATGGTGGAACACAAACACTCAGATACGCTCTCTTCCAGAGAGCAGGCAGATAGACTCTGGTGTTGCTTGGTACTAATCCCAAGGGAATTAGTGCAGGACTAAATCTGATTAACTGAGTTTATGCTGGGAGGTCAACAATGTCCTGTTTCCATGGTAATCCCAAGACAGAGGGGAGAGCTATTTCTCACAATGAAGAGATGTTTCAGAAGGGGGTGTGTAGTTTCCTAGGGCTGTTCTAACAATTTGCCACAAACTTGGTGGCTTAGAAGAACAGAAATTTGTTATCTCACAGCTCTGAAGGCCAGAAATCTGAAATCAAGGCATTGGCAGCGTCACCCTCCCTTCAAAGGCTGTGGGGAGGACACTGCCTTTCCTTTTCCAACTTCCGGTGGCTCCTGGTGTTCCTTGGCTCATGGCAACATAACTCTAATCTCTGCCTCTGTCTTCACATGGCTTCTTCCCTGTGTCTCTTGCAACTGTGTGTCTCAAATTTCCCTCTTTTTTTATTTATAAAGGCACCAGTCATTGGATTTAGGGACTACCCTAAATCTAGGATGAGCTCATTTCAATGTCTTTAACTTAACTACCTCTGCAAAGATTTTATTTCCAAATAAGGTCACATTCACAGGCATTGGGGCTAGGATTTGGACATATCTTTTTGGGACCCCTATTCACTTCACTACAGGGGGCTAAGATGGGTTAGTATATGTTTATAACAGGTTGAGAGTTCTAGCAAAATGTTTCCACTATCTTCAGCTTATCATTTAGCCTGATGTTAGTCCATACAGATTTATAGTTAGAAAAAATAATGTAGGCAAATTTTCAGAATGCGGTTTGGGATCCGTGAAATATAGCTGAAACTGAAGGCTGATGGAAGAAGATGAAGTGAGACTAGAGTGAAGAAACACGTGAAGAAACTGAGTAGAAGAAAATAATCAGAAGGAAAACTTCAAGTTTCACATGGGTGATAAATGAAAAGAGAAAACAATTGACACAGAGATGTCATTGACATCCATGATGAAGTAGAGAGTAAGGGCTTGAAGATTTAAAATGAAAAATGAGGGAAGTTATAGTCAAGGAAATATTAAACCAAGTCTACACCTATAAAATAAAAATTTATGGACTTGAGTGTGAGATCTTAAAGAAGGATAAATTGCTTCAGAAAGTATTTCTTCTTCTTCCGGTTGTATCTGATGGAATCCCTGACACGACAACTACTGCTTAGAGCAAAGACATATTTCTACCAATTATTGGCCAACTAACCTTTAAACTCTGACTTCTTGGGCTCACTCATCAGTATGTACATGGGCCAAAATATTTCCCAAGCATATGTTGTCTTCTGGCATTGCTCAAAGTCTTTGGAAAATCGAATGGACTTCAGATCCGGTATTTAAGCAGATCATACAAGTCATAGGCCATTGAATTAGGGGCCACCTATGGGTTGGCCATTGATCCTTGGTCCATTCATTTGAGGATAGGGGAACTCAACTGAGGGGTCTTATGGTACATGGATCTGTCCCTTCCAGGGTTAGGGCTGGAATAAACACGGAGATATACATGTATTATACAGATACGCAAAGGAATGCAATGAAGTGGTGTCCATGCTATTAATATAAAGTAAGGGGTAGTTGAAGAAGTGTGCGTGGAGAAATTGGCTCATAAATTCTGAGTTGTGTTCAATGTGGCATGGCCCAGGGAGGTGGCTGAGTGGGGATGGGAGGGCAGTGAAAAATTCTTAACTGAAGCAGGGTGCAGTGGCTCACTCCTGTAATCCCAGTACTTTGGGAGGCCGAGATGGGGGGATCACTTGAGGTCAGGAGTTTGAGGACAGCCTGGCCAGCATGGTGAAACCCCGTCTCTACTAAAAATACAAAAATTAGCCAGGCATCATGGCATGCACCTGTAATCCCAGCTACTCAGGAGGCTGAGACAGGAGAATTGCTTGAACCGAGGAGGTGGAAGTTGGAGTGTGCCAGCGTCAAGCCACTGCAGTCCAGCCTGGGCAACAGAGCAAGCTCCATCTCAAATAAATAAATAAATAAATAAATAAATAAATAAATAAGTAAATAATTAAAAAAATCTTAATTGAGTATACACACAAGTCCCATTAGGAACCACACCAAGTATGTCACATCTGTGACAACTGGACTGGGAGATGATCACTCTAGCAATTTTAACAAAACTTCATGCTATTCTCAAATAAGAAAGCGACTGTTAACAAGAATAAACAGTTGGATAGTATCTAATCATCTTGTCTAAGAGGTGGAGGAACGATTTCCCTTCTCAGTCCTTTACTGGAAATCTGGCACCATGAACAAGTTGTTAAATTAGCAAGTATGCCAGCACTTTCATTTATTAATTGGTATGTTCCATTTTAATTAAAATCATCCTGGCTAATTACTCATTGCACAGCTGAATAAGCTGGAGGACATGAAGAAGGCAAAAATAAATGCCATACTCTCTCTAGTTTATTAACTTGGAATTGTTTTCCCTTTCACATGTGGTGACTCAAGGGAGACGTAAATTTAACCTTCTATTCTTGCGTCATCTTCAAGTATGTGGTTATAGCAGAAACAGTATGGGCTATGAAACTCAGGCATGTGGGTTTGGGTGTTGGCTTTGCCGTTTATGAACTGTGTGACAGTGAGCAAATATTTAGCATCTCTGATCTTCAAGGTTTCCTGTCGAAAAATAAGAATAATAATAGCATGTACTCACTGCAAAGAGTTGATGTGAGGGTTAATGCAATAAAATGAAAGACTGGGTACATAATAGATAAATGCTAGTCTAACTCTGAACTAGAGAAATAATGATTATTGTTATTGTTATGGTATAATGTTACAGTAGTACCATAATTAGTAGCCAGCAGGTAACTGAGCACTTATTTCCCAGGCACTGTTCTGAGCACCTTGGTATGCTTTAAGTAAAGAGGTCACATGTGTTAACTCATTTAATCCCTGACAGCCCTTAAAACAGAATTTATTTCTCCTACATTACAGAAGAGGAAACTGAGATCTACAGAGAAGGAATAACTTGCCCAAGGTCACAGAATAGGCTGACACTGGAGCTGAGATTCAAAGCTAGGCATCCAGACTCAGCACTCTTAACCACTTCTTTTTTTTATTTTTTATTTTTATTTTTATTTTTTTTGAGACTGAGTCTCGCTCTATCACCAGGCTGGAGTGCAGTGGCGTGATCTTGACTCACTGCAACCTCTGCCTCCTAGGTTCAAGTATTTCTCCTGCCTCACCGTCGCAAGTAGCTGGGACTACAGTTGTGTGCCACCATGCCTGGCTAGATTTTGTATTTTTAGTAGAGATGGGATTTCACCATGTTGGCCAGGATGGTCTCGATCTCTTGACCTCGTGATCCACTGACTTTGGCCTCCCAAACTACTGGGATTACAGATGTGAGCCACTGCACTTGGCCGTCTTAACCACTTCTTTACCAAGATTGCAGGGTTGCAAAGAAGACAGAGTTGAGCTGTCTGGATGGCAGAATCTAGAGAATTTATGAAATCTAGGGACTGGAGAGATTAGATGTTTTGAGACGTCCATCTAGCCCCCACTTACCCCGTGCCTTTGAACATATTTTTGGGTTCCTGGAAACGTTCCAGGTGACCCATGTTAGGCCAGATAGAATTGGGGACTGAGGCACTGAGTGTCTGTTGTTTTTCTATGTCTGTGTCAATCAACTCAAGATGTTTCTTGTAGCAATAATGACAGGATACAAAAGAGAAGGTTCACATCCTTCTGGCTTTGAGGTAGTTAGCTGTGTTTGTTCCTTACTGCCTTTTTTATTTCTTTGACACACTTTCACTCTGTCGAGTAGACTAGAGTACAATGGCACAATCTCGGCTCACTGCAACCTCTGCCTCCTAGGTTCAAGCAATTCTGGCTCAGCCTGCCAAATAGCTGGGATTACAGGTGTGCGCCTCCACACCTGGCTAATTTTGTATTTTTGGTAGAGATGGATTTCACCATTCTGGCCAGGCTGGTCTTGAGCTCCTGACTTCAAGTGATCCACCCACCTCAGCCTCCTCGAATGGTGAGATTACAGGCATGAGCCACTGTGCCCCCCTGTCCTTCTTGAAGCTGATTTATTCAGTGGCTTCAGAGATTCCCTGAGATCTATACCTTGCCAGTAACTTATTTTATTCGAGCCAGATATATTTAACTAGGACTCTGAACATAGAGACTATGAAATACACCACTAAGAAGGAAGGTGGCAATACCTCCTTTGCTAAGCATCCAGCCCCATAAATTGTGTGGCCATGAGTGTGCTCAGATTGACTTCAGCTGGACCAGGCAGGTCTGGGAGAGTTCACGTAAACAGTTTGGAAGGGAGGGGAGGCTTTCTGCACTGTCAGAGAGGTCTACCATCTACCCGGCCATTACACTGCTGTCAGATTGTAAATACACATTTGCAAATGCTTCTGTAATTTTTTGGAAATAGTTCAGGCCTGTTCATGCAGGGCTGGTTACAGAATGTTAGTGGGGTAGTGTACCCAACATCTGCTTTCATGGTTGGAGCCAGATCTCTGCCATTTAAACATATATGGGTATAAAGCAGCCAATCAGGTATTTGCCTTTGCCAACTCTCAGAAAAGAAAAACTCAACAGCAATGGACAGTCGCATGGCTGATTGATAGGTTTGGTGTGGGCGTCACATTTTCAACTATAACAAAGTCTTATTAAACATGGTTTGGCTCTCTAAAGAGCTAATAACAACAGTAAGATATGAAATTGCCATCACAGAATTGTGGTTACGTTGCTTGACTCACTTGCCTCTCTGGCCTCATGAAGGATGATTAATATAATTAAACAAAAAAATCCATGCTAACTCTAAAGCATGATATATGCAGATGCCCACATAAGAAGTAGAAGATCTCAAGGGTGCATTACAGAATGTCTGTCTTTTTGTCTTTTGATTTGGGGCTTATGCTTTAAATCACTGTTTTTCTGCCCTCATCATCTTTAAACATACATCATTATCCCTCCCAATTGGTAGGCATATAAGCCTCTCATATCCCTCAATTTCAGCTGTTTTGGATGATTGCTGAACCCGACCTCCCACCCAGGGATGGCATCCTATGTGTTCTCCAGAACCCACATGTAAGGTGTCAGATTGGCCGGACTCGGTGGCTCATGCCTGTAATCCTAGCATTTTGGGAGGTCGAAATGGGTAGATTACCTGAGGTCAAGAGTTCAAGACCAGCCTGACCAACATAGTGAAACCCCATCTCTACTAAAAATACAAAAACAATAGCTGGGCGTGGTGGTGGGCACCTGTAATCCCAGCTACTTGGGAGGCTGAGGGAGGAGAATTGTTTGAACCCTGGAGGCGAAGGTTGCGGTGAACCGAGATCATACCACTACACTCCAGCCTGGGTGAAGGAGCGAGGCTCTGTCTCAAAAAAATAATAAAATAAAGTTTCAGATCATCCCCATTTCTAACTGCTTGCAACACTTCAAGTTCAGGTGAATAGTCTAGCTATTTTCAGGTGCTGGAGCATATTGGTTAACTCTGCTATAAAAAAGTGACTCCGAATTACAGTGGCAGAGAGATGATACAGAATTTTATTCTTTTCTGATGTAACAGTACCAAGTGAAGAGCCTAGGTTAGAAGGTTACTTTGCTCCACAGAGTCATTCATCGTTTCAAGCTCTGACATCTTTTGGTTCTGCCATTCCCCCAGGAAATGTCCTCATTTGTATGGTCAAGGCTGGGTTGCAGACAAGTCCATGTTGCAGCTCATGGAAAAAAGAACCAAAGGGACTCCAAGGAGACTGGCTTATGTCTTAAATTGGAGATGACCTGGAAAGTCAGCTTTCACCTGTAACCCACTGGCCCAAAGTAAGTCCCAGAGTCAACTTCAATGGCAAGGGATCCAGAGTAATACTGTTTCTACCTGGAGTGCTGTGGACCCAGCTTAAACTCTACTGCCATAGAAGACAGGGAAGACAGGTTTTCATGGATGACCAGAAGTTTCTGTTACATGTAACAACAGATTAAAAAAATATATATTACCAGCTGGGTGTGGTGGCTCATGCCTGTAATCCCAGAACTTAGGGAGTCCAAGGCGAGTGGATCACCTGAGGTCAGGAGTTCGAGACCAGCCTGGCCAACATGGCAAAAACCCATCTCTACTAAAAATACAAAAATTAGCCAGGTGTAGTGGCAGGCGCCTGTAATCCCAGTTACTTGGGAGGCTGAGGCAGGAGAATCGCTTGAACCCGGGAGGTGGAGGTTGCAGTGAGCTGAGCCAAGATTGTGCCACTGCACTCCAGCCTGGGTAACAGAGCAAGAGTCTGTCTCCAAAAAAAAAAAAAAAAAAAAAAAATTATATATATATATTATAAATATACGTGTGTGTGTGTGTGTGTATATGTGTGTGTATATTATATATGTGTATATATATATTGCCTTCTGCAAATAAGGTAAATGCCACATGGTTATATATTCAAAAAATATTTATTAAGGGCTTACTATGTGCCAGATATTCTTTCTTATATGTGTAAGAAAAATATTATTAACATATTGTGGGCGAAAATATGCAACACTATGAACATATTTTTCATTTTTGAATGGCTTTTACTTTTTCAGACAATAGAAGGCAACTGGAAAAGAGGCAAGGATTCTAACTACATACTGCAGAAAAAATATTCACACCTGTCAAATTCCAACAGCTGGCATTATTGTTGTTCTATGAATAAGCACACACAGAATCCTCGTGGATAGTTCTTTGTCTCTTGGTCTCGTAAATCATAACTTGCTTGTAGCTTTTTTATGAACCTGCAGGAATAACTCTTCAGAGGATGATAATACATCATTAAGATTAAATTGAACCTCAAAGGTGGGTTTTTTTTCCAAAATGATAAAGGCCACCAACACTGCAAGGTTTGCTGTCATTCCCTTGATCTGGTAAGTGACACCATCTTCAGGGTTTGTGTACTCAAAGATATGATTAATAAAACGGTGACCGAGACGTGTGACATAATGCTGGTCATGGACCTGCGGATGCAGGAAATAGGCCAGAGGCACCAGGAATACATCCTTAACTTCAGCAGGATTCGGATGGGCCTGGAAGTTGTGGTCTATTAAACCCACAAATGGAGTTATCATTGTATCTGTCTAAAATCAGAAAACAAAACAGACAAATTAAGAAGTGAAGTGATATTGTTTCAAATACTAAAATCATGCCACTTCTAGGTGAGCTAAGAAAATACACTGAACTTGGGAGAAGGGGAAATTACTCTGGAAGTAAATTTATGTTCCCCCTAAAATGGGAGTCATCCTGCTCTGCCTGAGGTGACATCTCTGAGATGACTCTGAAAATGATTTCTTGTATGAACATAAAGTGGTACAATCTTTTGGAATGGCAATTTGGCAGTATCATAAAAACATGTTCCCTTTGACCTGGGAATTGCATTTGTGTATCTGTATGATAAATTCCTACCAGTAAGAAAAGACACAAGTATAAACCTGAAGCATTAGTTTCAACAACGGCCCAAAATTCTAAAGTTATCACTCTTCAATTTATAGGCATTTAAGTTATATAAATTGGGGTTATATCCATAAAATAGGATACTATGTAGCCTTTAAAAAGAATGGGATAGACATCTTTCCTTCTCAGTAAAGAAAAAAATGTGATATACTTTTGAACAGAAAAGTGATATAATACTAGTTATGATATATAACCATTTATGGATAAAATTCATAGTACATACAAACATATATATATAATTATGTGTCATATATAACTATATGTGAACTACTTTATATAACACACGTTTATATTACATGGGAGAGGGATTTCTATTTACAACCACAACTGCTTGCAAATGAACATGAGTGGCCAGGTGCGGTGGCTCACGCCTGTAATCCCCAGCACTTTGGGAGATCGAGGTGGGCAGACCACCTGAGGTCAGGAGTTTGAGACCAGCCTAGCCAACATGATGAAATCCCATTTCTACTAAAAATACACAAATTAGCTGGGTGTGGTGGTGCGTGCCTGTAATCCCAGCTACTCAGGAGGCTGAGGCAGGAGAATTGCTTGAACTCGGGAGCTGGAGATTGCAGTGAGCCGAGATCATGCCACTACACTCCAGCCTGGGTGACAGAGCAAGGCCTGGTCTCAAAAATAAAAATAAATAAATAAAAATAAAAAAGCAAATGAACCTGAGTGCTGTCAAATGAAAGACTGTTTTGTTATGTTGGAAACCCTGAGAGGGAGGCCTGGGGCTGAGGATGTGGGAACTGGTAAGAGCTGCCTGACTTTGTATTAGAAAGTGAGAAGAATTGGAATTCCTGGAACATCCCAAGAGAAAGGGGGTGGAAAAAGCCAGAGAGGTGGACACATGGTGAGGCTGGGACCTATCCGGCCTGCAGAATGTTCTGAGGGACAGCCAAAGACAGGAAAGCACATTTGGGAACAGAGACAACTCAGACCATTAACCAAAATAATGGTGAAAGTCAACATTTAGCAGGAGGAGACAAGAGGAACATAGACTTCATATGTCCTTGGGCAGGAAATCTGGGGTCATTAAGTTACCTGAGGGCAGAGGCAACATTCTACCAGCACCTAACACCACGCCTGGCACTGGGGAAATGCTTAGTCTCCTGAATGTGGAGTTTTTCAGGTGGACTCTGAGATAAGGATTCAGAAGCAAGTGATTTTTTAAGAAAGTGCTCCCAGGGGAAACAGGTAAGCGGAGGAGGGGAGCAAGACTCATAAGGGAAGAAGGCTGGCAAGGGCACCATGGGGTGTTCTGGAGGGTAAATTAATATGCAGTTTGTCCCACATGGAGACAAGGGAGCTGGGATTTCATGCTTCCCAGCCCCAGTCAGTCACTGCTTAAGGACTGCCTTGCCAGAAGTAAATTCACAGGCACTCCCAGCTCTCTGTGCAGGACACATGGCAAGGCGGCTCCAGTATCAAGGGTACCAGTATTCAGAAGAAAGCTGCCAAGTGTTGTCAGAGGCCTTTGAACCAGAGCAACTCCATCTTGAATAGGGGCTGGGTAAGATAAGGCTTGGACCTACTGGGCTGCATTCCCAGGTCAGGGCATGCTTAGTCACCAGATGAGACTGAGATACAAGTCATAAAGACCTTGCAGTAAAGAAGGCCGTCAAAACCCACCAAAACCAAGATGGCAATGAAAGTAACCTCTGGTCATCCTCACTGCTCATTATACGATAATTAGAATGCATTAGAATGTTAAAGGATACTCCCACCAGTGCCATGACAGATTACAAATGCCATGGCAATGTCAGGAAGTTACTCTATATGGTCTAAAAAGGGAAGGAACCCTCACCTCTCGGAATTGCCCATCCCTTTCCTGGAAAACTCATGAATAACCCACCCCTTGTTTAGCATATGATCAAGAAATAACCATAAAAATGGCCAGCCAGCAGCACATGCTGTTGCTCTGTTACGGAATAGCCATTCTTTTTTTTTTTCTTTACTTCTCTAATAAACTTGCTTTCACTTTGTGGACTTACCCTGTGAGATCCTAAAACCCTCTCTTAGGGTCTAGATCAGGCCCCCTAGCTGGTAACAGTGAGTTATCAGAAGCCCTGGGGTTGTAAGAGGAATATGAAGGGGCCTGGACAGAGCCCCAACAATGTATGCTCAGTAAATATTCGTGGTTGCTGCTACCATTAGTGACCACAACTTATGGGCACCTAGTCTAGTTCCCAACACTCTGATTCCTTACAACAATCTGATCTCGAAGAAGCCTTAACAACTACAATTAGAGATGTGAAGAAACTTGCCCAAGGGCACATCCTGTTGATGCTTGGCAGAAACTGGATTTGACCACAAACCTGTTGCTCATACTCCTGGGTATATTTCAGAGACCTTTGCAAAAAGAAGTACATAAACGTCTGATAAAAGGGAAAACTGGGGTGGGGGTTGTGGTGTCACAGCCTGCCTGGAAGGTTTATGTAGCGGGTACATACATAGATGCATACATACATAGGTAGCTACTCTGGAGGCTGAGGCAGGAGAATTGCTTGAACTCGGGAGGTGGAGGTTGCAGTGAGCCGAGATCACTGGGACTCGAGATCACTTGAGAAAAGCCAATAGCACCCTCCCCCTCCCAGCTATGATCTCCAGACTTTACCAAATTCCCCAGGGTTGAAAAATCACTCCAGGTTAACAGCCACATAGATTAGATTATGTTTATAATTTTCAATAAATGGCATTTTTGTGATACATTTTAAAAATTAGCAGGGGCCAAAAAACAGGCCGGGCGCGGTGGCTCACGCTTGTAATCCCAGCACTTTAGGAGGCCGAGGCGGGCGGATCACGAGGTCAGGAGATCGAAACCACAGTGAAACCCCGTCTCTACTAAAAATACAAAAAATTAGCCGGGTGTGGTGGCGGGCGCCTGTAGTCCCAGCTACTCGGAGAGGCTGAGGCAGGAGAATGGCATGAACCCGGGAGGCGGAGCTTGCAGTGAGCCGAGAGCGCGCTACTGCAGTCCGGCGTGGGTGAAAGAGGGAGACTCCGTCTCAAAAAAAAACAAAAAACAAAAAAAAACAAAAAAAACAAAGCAACACTCTCTTGCGCTTCCAAACACAGCAGACCTTTCTTTAAAGCCTTTGTTTAATCTGTCAATCATGCCATTTTAGAAATCTCCTTTTCCAGGAGGATCTGGCCCCCAGGAATCTCCCGGAGACACATTTTCTTGTTAATGCTGCTGAGTTCTATCCACCCACACGCAAAACTCAGTAGCACCTGGGGACCTTGGGAACGGAGTTAGTCTCATTTTGGAAACTTTAATCGGTATAGCTAAATTAGTTAATTGATTTCTAAAGTAAATCCTCCAAATGCTGGTGGATTTGCAGAAATCACCTGAAAAGAGTTCCCATTAGAAAACCAAATGGAAAAGTAATTGACCCATTTCGTGTGTAATCCCATGTCTCTATCTCGCTTTCATACACACACACTTAGAAAACATTTGAGTGGCCACTAGTTTCTTGCAAACAAAGCCACCCTTGGGTGCTGACCTTTCTATTTTTAAAAAGGACCCAATTAAGACAGATACTGTCTCAGCATCTCTGATCTTCAAAACACTGTCCCACCAAGACTTCAGTCAAGTGGAACATAAAGGATGATCTAACCCACTGGTTTTCTGACTGTTAGGCAACAGTGGGACTGTTTTCTTTTGAAATAAAAACTTACCCAAAAGCCCAATACATAAAACATTAAGGCCGGGTGTGGTGACTCACATCTATAATCTCAGCACTTTGGGAGGCCGAGGCAGGCAGATCACGAGGTCAGGAGATGGAGACCATCCTGACTAACACGGTGAAACCCCGTCTCTACTAAAAATACAAAAAATTAGCCGGGCGCGGTGAAGGGCGCCTGTAGTCCCAGCTTCTCGGGAGGCTGACGCAGGAGAATGGCGTGAACCCAGGAGGCGGAGCTTGCAGTGAGCCGAGTTTGCAACACTGCACTCCAGCCTGGGCGACAGAGCGAGACTCCGTCTCAAAAACAAACAAACAAAAAAAACACATTAAAAGTTTATACCTACCTCTGGTATTGTGTGATGAGAGCACTTCACCTCTGTGGTGTTCCCAAATTATGACCCCAGCTTAACAATGAGAAAAATGTCAGACAAACCAAAATTGGGGAACATTCTACAAAATACCTGACCACTACATCTCAAAACTGTCAGGGTCATGAGAAGAAGAAAGTCTGAGAAACTATCACAGACCAGAGGACTAAGGAGACATGACCACAAAATACAATACGGTATCTTAGATGAGATCCAGGACAGAAAGGAGGACATTAGTAGAAAAACCAGTAAAAAGCAAACAGAGCATGGAGTTCAGTTAACAGTAATATGCTGACATTGGTTTCTTTGTTGTGACAAATGTATGCAGTGATGTAAGATGTCAACCATGGGGAAACTAGGTCTGTGGTACATAAGAACTCTCTGTACTATCTTCACGAATTTTCCATCAGTCTACAGCTATTCTGAAATTAAAATTAAAGATTTTATTAAAACCTTTATATGGTAAAATCATGCTGTTATCCAAGATCATACTTATTAATACAATATTTACCCCTTCTAAAGTCAGTTAGTACAACAATGAGGTTGTTGTGGTGAACCGATAGAAAGTAAGATCTAAAGCTGAGCACAGTGGTTCACACCTGTAATCCCAGCACTTTGGGAGGCTGAGGTGGGAGGATCACTTGAGGCCAGGAGCTCGAGACCAGCCTCATCAACATAGCGAGACCCCCATCTCTATAAAAAATAAAATAAAAAAGAAAATAAGATCTGGTTATATCAGCTCCAAAATTCATTTTTAAAAGTATTTTAAATGTTTTGATATATATTATACTATCAAGGAAATCCTGATCCAAAACAAATGCAGTTATGAATAGTAATAGTTTTTAAATAGCTTGCCTAGTGATTTCATGGTTCTATTCAATTAATGTGTTACAGAGAGGCTTTATTCTCTAGTATGTAGAAAAATGAATATCTTTATGGCAGAAGCAATGCATTGGTGGTCTCCAAGGGGCTAAAATTTGGTATCTAGCACATTGGAGTGTCTGTTATTTTTTCAACTGAACTCTCAAAACCAATGTATACTGGAGAAAAATAAACGTGAACTGAATGTTAATAATTCTGAAGCATCTCTCTAGGGTTCTATGGCACTCAGTTTGAAATCCACTGATGGGAGTTCAACCTTTTTATTTCTGGATGGGGAAAGAGGGGTCCGGAGAGACAAAAGGGGTTGCCCACAGCCACTTGGCTCATGAGGGGCAATGTCTGTAGGAGAACCTGTTCTCTTGACTTTATGTACAGTACTCTTTGGGGATATGTTTGGAAAATGTGGAATCCTGAGAACAGTAGATCCACCTGGGAGTGGGGACGGTGCTCATGAGTGTCTGAGGAAACCCTTACATCAATAAGACATGGCATCAGGCAGCAGACAACTTTCACTTGATGAGGATGGAGCCCCACTTCCTCCTGGGCTTCCCGGAGAGCCGTGGCTGCATCATCCATGTCTGTAGGGTCACGCTTACCTCCAGGGAAGCAAACTTCTCCAGGGGCCCTTCTTAGCTGGATATAGAAAGAACAGCGCTACAATGTGGGATTCTAATTTTGGAAATATTTATGCATTCAACAAATACTTACCGAACTTCTATTTTGTACCAGAGACCATTCCTACCCAGGTGGTGGTATCAAGACCCCTATTGCCCAAAAATGTGTTTTCTTGAATCCTTTTTAAGAAATAAACCTTGAAAATTTTTCTCACTGCTAACTTTTATTCTATTTGTCCCCAAAAGATACCACACACTGTATTAGTCTGTTCTTGCACTGCTATAAATAAATAACTGAGACTCGGTAATTTATAAAGAAAAGAGGTTTAGTTGGCTCACAGTCCCGCAGGCTGTACAGGGAGCATGATGCTGGCATCTGCTCTGCTTCTGGGGAGACCTCAGGAAACTTACAATCATGGTGGAAGGTAAAGGAGGAGCAAGCACTTCACATGGCTGGAGTGGGAGGAAGAGAGAGGAAGCGGAGGTGCTACACACTTTAAACAACCATATCTCATGAGAACTCACTCACTATTGTGATGACAGTACCAAGGGGGAAATCCGCCCACATGATCAAATCACCTCCCACTAGGCCCCACGTCCAATAGTGGGGATTACAACTGAATATGAGATTTGGGTGGGGACAGGATCCAAACCATATCACACACACACAAATAGATTGACATTGCTAGGGGAAAAAAGGTGAAAGAATAATATAAGGGGCAATATTATCAACAGATAATTTTGTTGAGTCCTTTATTGGCTGCTTATCATATTCTGGGCATGTTATTTCATAAAGATTTTTCCTACTGGGTCCTCAGAACAGTCCTATAAGCTACTAATTTTTGAACAAGGTGAAATTCACATAATAGTAACCATTTTAAAGTGAAAAAAAGCAGAGACATTTAATACATTTACTGTGTTGTACAATCATCCCTACTATCTCATTCCGGAATATTTTCATCATCCCAGAAGGAAACCCCATACAACAGTTGATTCTCATTCCCCTCTCCCTCTGTCCGTGCTTTCTGTCTCTGTGGATTTACCTAGTATCGACTTTTGTGTCTGGCATTTTTCCCTTCACATATGTTTTTGAGGTTCTTCATGGTCCATCATGTATTGGTACTTCCTTTTTTACAGCTGAATAGTATTCTATTGTATGTATAGATCACAGTTTGTTTATCCGCTCATGCATTGATGGGCAGGTAAGCTACTCTTTTCTTTTCTTTTTTGAGATGGAGTCTCGCTCTGTGTCCCAGGCTGGAGTGCAGTTGTGTGAACTCGGCTCACTGCAAGCTTTGCCTCCTGGGTTCACACCATTCTCCTGCCTCGGCGTCCTGAGTAGCTGGGACTACAGGCACCCACCACCATGCCTGGCTAATTTTTTGTATTTTTAGTAGAGACGGGGTTTCACCATGTTAGCCAGACTGGTCTCGATCTCCTGACCTCGTGATCTGCCCTCCTCAGCCTCCCAAAGTGCTGGCATTACAGGCGTGAGCCACCACGCCCGGCCATAAGCTACTCTTATACTATTATTATTTCCACTTTCAGACAAGGGAACTTAGGCTCACAAAGGTTAAATAACCTGACCAAGTTCACTCACTGAGGTGGAATATAAACCAATGTTTAATTTAAGAGCCTGTGTTTTTAATCAGTACCACATACATTTATCAAAAGTTTAGTAAGACACAGAAAATATGGGCCCTGGAGCTATTAGCATTGTGTTGGCATCTATGTGTATCTTTGTCTGTGCTGGTAAAGGAATAGAGGTCTCCTCGTTCCCCGCATTGCCCCCTTCCTTGATTCCATTCCTTCCTGCCTTTAGGAGAACTGACAGTGTCTCTATTTATAGCATCCTAAAATTACCCCCTTTCTTATCTCTGTCTTTAAAATGATTTCTCTCATATCTTGGGCAGAAGTGGAGAGGCACAAACCCTCCACTGTTCTCTCTTCTGCAGGGCTAAATATCTCAGCAAAGTGACCTCAGTTTCTTTTATGCCCACTTGTGCCTAGTATCCATTATCTTTTCTCTCCTGAATTGTCAAGGAGCCCTCAGGCTCAGCAAGAGTCCTGGGTCTGCCTCTTTCCAACTGTGTGCAATGGGGTAATGGCAGTGTGCTCCTCAGAGAGCTGTGAAGATTGTTCCATGAGGATGGAGCGGATGCACGGGAATGGTACTTGGCCACATTAAATATTTACTAATGAGAACTTGTAAGGGCAGTCCTGAACATTGAGAAGCTCAATCAAGAGATCATGTTGCCATTTTTAGCACCTAGGCCAATGTATCTATGTAAGGAGAAATTAGATGCCTGCAATGGCCCGATTGTTTATTCTCCCAAGAATCCATATGTTGAAATCCTCACCCCTAAGGTGATGGTATTAGGAGGTGGGACCTTTGGGAGGTGATTAGGTAATGCGGGCAGAGCCCTCATCAGTGAGATGAATGCCCTTATAAAAGAGGCCCGAAACAGACCCTTTGCCCCTTTCCCTGTAAGGACACTGAAAGGATGACTATCTATGAACTGAAACAGGACCCTCACCAGACACCAAATCTTCTGGCAGCTTGATCTTGGACTTCCCAGCCTCCAGAACTGTGAGAATTAATATCTGTTGTTTATAAGCCACCCAGTCTAAGGTGTTTTGTTATAGCAGCTTGAGAGGACTAAGACAATGCCATGATAAACTTTTTGACATTTTATAGTCTACAGCCTCATTTGGGCAAGGCTTCAAAAAATTTTTTTAAGTCCTTCTGTGCTGATAAATCAGGAACACTGCAGAAATTGCTGCCATAGCTAAATCCTTAGACATCTTCACATCAATTACAGTTGTGAGAACAGGTGAAAAGAAGGCTGATGGACACATTTCTACTGTCTTGAACACTCACCACCCACTGCAAATATGTCTCACCAAATGCATAAGAAATACACCTAATGTTACAGCAACTCTGAAAAAGTGCTTTATTGTTAGAATGTTCAACTCCAAGGCAGCCAGGGACAGAGGCACCTCCAAGCAGTCATCAGGCTTGACAGAAACACAGACCTGATGTGATGTCTGTTTCAAATGTACAGTCATGTGTTGTTCAACAACCGGGACACATTCTGAAAAATGCATTAGGCGATTTCATGATTGTGTAAACAACACAGGGTGCACTTGCACAAACCTGGATGATATAGACTACTAAAAACCTAGGCTATTTGGTGTAGCTAGTGCTTCTGGGCTACAACCTGTATACCATTTTAATGTCCTGGATATTGCAGGCAATAGTAACATAATGGTAAGTATTGGTGCATCTAAACATGGAAAAGGTACAGTAAAAATATGGTATAAAAGATCAAAAATGGCTCAACAGTATGGGGCATTTACCATAAATGGAGCTTGCAGGACTGAAAGCTGCTTTGCGTGAGTCCGTGAGTGAGTGGGTGGTGAGTGAATGTGAAGGCCTAGGACATTAAACAGTGCTCTAGACTTCATAAACACTAGACACTTAGGCTATAGTAGGTTTATAAAAATATTTTTCTTTTCTTTCTTTTTTTTTTTTTTTGAGACGTGTTCTCACTCTGTTGACCAGGCTGGAGTGCAGTGATGGGATCTCAGCTCCCTGCAGCCTCTGCCTCCTGAGTTCAAGTGATTCTCCTGCCTCAGCCTCCCAAGTAACTGGAATTATGACACCCGCCAGCATGCCTGGCTAATTTTTGTATTTTTAGTAGAGACGAGGTTTTGCCATGTTGGCCAGGCCGGTCTCGAACTCCTGACCTCAGATGGTTCCCTCCACCTTGGCCTCCCAAAGTGCTGGGATTACAGGTATGAGCCACCACCCCCCGGCCTTCTTCTTTTTTAAATAATAAATTAACCATAGCTTACTATTACTTCTTACTTTCTAAACTTTTTAATTTTTAATTTTTTGACTCTTTTGTAATAACACTTAGCTTAAAACACGAACACATTACACAGCTATACAAAATATTTTCATTTTCATTATCATCTTATTGTAGAAGCTTTTTTCTATTTTTAAGGATTTTTATTTCTTTTTAAACTTTCTGGCTAAAAACTAAGATACAACACACAGAATCATCAATATCACTGTCTTCTACCTCTACCTCTTGTCCCACTGGAAGGTTTTCAGGGGCCACAATAACATACATGGAGCTCTCATCTCCTACAACAACAATGCCTTTGTTTTTTGGAATACCTCCTGAGGGACCTTAGTGAGGCTGCTTTATAGTTATTTTTAAAAAATAAGTAGAAGAAGAGTACTCTAAAATAATTATTTAAAAGAGTAGCGTAGTAAATTACATAAACCAGAAATGTCATTTATTATCCTTATCAAGTATTATATATTGTGCATAACTGTATGTGCTACACTTTTAGACCACTGGCAACACAGTAGGTTTGTTTACACCAGCATCACCACAAACATGTGAGTAATGTATTGTGCTGTGACATTATGACTGCTACAATGTCAGTTGGTGATAGGAATTTTCAGCTCCGTAATAATCTTATGGGGCCACTATTGTGTATATGGTCCATCATTGATGGAAAAACACTTTTGCAGCACATGACTGTGTTTTGAAAGCTTTCAAAAATATCTCACAGCGTACCAATTTTTTTCAATTTGCCTTGTACACCTATTCCAATTAATAGGTAATAGGAATTGGAAATGACCATTTTGGATTAGTGAGAACATTACTCTCAAGAAAATGTTATCCTTGGTCTGGGCAATGATTTTAAAAATATGACCCCAAAAGCACAGGCAAGGAAAGCAAAAATAAAAACATGGGGTTACATCAACTAAAAAGCTTTTGCACAGCTAAGGAAACACTCAACAGAGTGAAAAGAAAATCTGTGGAATGGGAGAAAATATTTGCAAACGATACATCTGAAAAGGGGCTAGTATCCAAAATATATACGGAACTCAACTCAATATCAATAATTAAAAAAAAACAATTAAGGCCAGGCGTGGTGGCTCACGCCTGTAATCTCACCACTTTTGGAGGCCGAGGCGGGCAGATCACAAAGTCAGGAGATCGAGACCATCCTGGCTAACATGGTGAAACCCCATCTCTACTAAAAATACAAAAAATTAGCCGGGTGTAATGGTGGGCGCCTGGAGTCCTAGCTACTCGGGAGGCTGAGGCAGGGGAATGGCATGAACCTGGGAGGCAGAGCTTGCAGTGAGCCAAGATTGCGCCACTGCACTCCAGCCTGGGCTACAGAGCGAGACTCAGTCCAAAAAAAACAAAAAACAAAAAACAAACAAAAAAAACCAATTAAAAAATGGACGAAGGACCTAAATAGGCATTTCTCAGAAGGTATATGAAAAAAATGCTTAACATCACTGTCACCAGGAAAATTCAAATTAAAACCACAGAGAGACATTACCTCACACCTTTTAGAATGGCCATTATCTGAAAAACAAAAGGTAAGTGTTGTTGAGGATATGGAAAAAAGGGAACTATCACACACTGTTGGTGGGAATGTAAGTTAGCACAATCATTGTGGAAAACAGTATGGAGGTTTCTCAAAAAATTAAAAACAGAATTGCCATATGATCGAGCAATCCCACTACTGCTTATATATCCGAAGGAAATGAAATCAGTATATCAAAGAGGTATCTGCACACCCATGTTCACTGCAGCATTGTTCACAATGGCCAAGACATGGAATCAACCTGAGTGTCCATCAACAAGTGAATGAAGAAAATGTACATACAGAGAAGAATATTATTCAGTCATAAAAAAGAAGGAAATCCAGTCATTTGTGACAATATGGATGAACCTGGAGGAAATTATGTTATGTAAAATAAGCCAGTCACAGAAAGACAAATGCCACATGATCTCATTCATATGCGGAGTATTAAAAAGTCGGTCTCATAGAACTAGAGAGTAGAATGGTGGTTACCAGGTGCTGAGGTGGCTTGGGGGGAGGATGGGGAGATGTTCGTCAAAAGATAAAAGTTTCAGCCAGTCAGAAGGAATAAATTCAAGAGATGTATTGTATACTGTGGTGACTATAGTCAACATACTGTATTCTTGAAAATTGCTGAGTGGATATAAAGTGTTCTCATCACAAAGAGGATGACTATGAGAGATAGTATGTTATGTGTGGTGATATGTTACCATATGTGTGTTAATATGTTACTATGTGAGGTAATGTGTGTGGTGATATGTTACTATGTAGGGTAATATGTCTGGTGATATGTTACTATGTGATGTAATATGCATAGTAATATGTTACTACATGAGGTAGTACCTTGATTAGCTAGATTTAGTCATTCCACAGTGAATATATACTTCAAAACATCATGTTTTACAGGATAAATCTATACAATTTTATCTGTCGATTTAAATTTTATTTATTTATTTATTTATTGAGATAGAGTCTCGCTCTGTCGCCCAGGCTGGAGTGCAGTGGCATAATCTCGGTTCACTGCAACCTCAGCCTCCTAGGTTCAAGTGATTCTCCTTCCTCAGCCTCCCGAGTAGCTGGGACTACAGGTGTGCACAACCACACCCAGCTAATTTTGCATTTTTAGTAGAGACAGGGTTTCACCATGTTGACCAGGCTGGTCTCGAACTCCTGACCTCAGGTGATCCCCACACCTTGGCCTCTCAAAATGCTGGGATTACAGGTGTGAGCCACCATGCCCAGCCTAAATTTTTTTTTTTTAAAGAAAATACGCTATTTTGAAGGAAATATGTATGATGACATGTTACTATATGATGTATATGGTGATACGTTACTATGTGAGGTAATATGTATAGTAATATGTTACTATGTGAGGGATTGTGTGTGGTGATATGTTACTATGTGAAGTAATATGTTACTATGTGAGGTAGTACATTAATTAGCCAGATTTAGTCATTCCACAGTGAATATATACTTCAAAACATTATATTGTACAGGATAAATCTCTACAAGTTTATCTAATTTTGTTTTTAAAAAAGAAAATATGCTGTTTTGAAGAAAATAGGCACATTTCTAAAACTGACTAATCAAAAACTATTAGCACTGCAAAGGGCTCTAAGCACAAAAGCTGTCAGTTATTTTTTTGATAAATAGTATACATTTTTTATTCAATAAAACCTTCTGAAATGCTACTCAGAGGCCAAGTAAAGCTGCAGTGTAATTTCCTAAGACTTCAATCTTTGCTTTGTTCTTGAATTTTCTCTTGCCTCCTTCCAGTCCCAGAGAATGGGGTGCAGGGACGAGGGTGGAGGAGGGTAGAAGAGGGGACAGAGGAGGGATGCGAGGTCAAGAGTGTGGGGGAGAAGAGCAGGACCAGTGATGCAGAGCAGCGAATTCCTGAAAACTATAAAGTGGGTGGCTTTGAAGGCCTGAAGGGCTGTGCCTAGGTGTGCAATGGAGAAAGGGGTTTGCCAGCTCTTTGCTGGCACCAGGGATCTAGGGTTCTGAGAGGAGTCCCTTATCCAAGGTGGACCCGGACAAGGAGATAACGAAAACATAGGTAGCATCCAACAGCATGCAGCACTATGGCATGCCAGCAGCCGTGCTGGGCATTTTACAGATCTCTTTCAGGCTCAGAACAACCCTGCACATGAGGCGCTGTTTTCAGCCCATTTTAGGGATGAGAAAACTGAGGTGATTAAGAGATTCAAGAACTTTGCAGGCTGGGCGTGGTGGCTCACGCTTGTCATCCCAGCACTTTGGGAGGCCAAGGTGGGCAGATCCTCTGAGGTCAGGAGTTCAAGATCACAACCAACGTGGTGAAACTCCGTCTCTACTAAAAATACAAAAATAAGCCAGGTGTGGTGGTGCCCATCTGTAATCCCAGCTAATTGGGAAGCTGAGGCGGGAGAATTGCTTGAACCCAAGAGGCGGGGGTTGCAGTGAGCTGAGATCATGCCACTGCACTCCAGCCTGGGCTACAGAGCGAGATTCCTTCTCAAAAAAAAAAAAAAAGAAAAATAAACTTGTTCAAGGTTCCAGAGCTAGTGGGAGATCGCACATTTGAGAAGGGTTAACCCACTTCTTGCCCTGCCTTCCCCATCCACTGGGGGGAAATCTCCTACCAGCCCCCTGCTTGTGTGAGGGACAGAGCTCCAGTCCAGCTCCAGAGGGAATTTCTCACCCCTACAGCCAGATAGTGTTGACAATCAGATTGAATTAAATTTAAATAGTTTTTAAAAAGTGACCTTAATAATCAACAGGCAAAAGTGGCTCTGGGTGAAACAAAAGCAACTAGAGACCCCCTTGGATGAGTTTGTAGTATTGTCTAGATTTCCTATATTATTGTTTGTTCGACAACTCTCTTTTATTTATTTATTTATTTATTTATTTTTATTTATTTATTCATTATTGAGATGGAGTCTTGCTCTGTTGCCCAGGCTGGAGCGCAGTGGCACGATCTCGGCTCAATGCAACCTCCACCTCCCAGGTTCAAGTGATTCTCCCTGCCTCAGCCTCCCCAGTAGCTGGGATTACAGGCGCCCACCACCACGCCTGGCTAATTTTTTGTATTTTTAGTAGAGACAGGGTTTCGCCATGTTGGCCAGACTGGTCTTGAACTCCTGACCTCAGGTGATCTGCCCACCTCAGCCTCCCAAAGTGCTGGGATTACAGGCGTGAGCCACCGCACACGGCCATATCTGATAATTTAAAAAAATATATGTAAGTGCTTCTCCTGTGCTTATTGGCAGAGGTGGGAACAGAAACTGGTCCCCTGGTTTCCATTTAAGTATTTCCCCTTGGAACCTGGATTTCTATCATGTCCTGAGTTCACAGCATTTCTGCCTGGCTCAGACGGAACACAATGCACACAAGTCTACTTCCACGTCCACAAAACTCCAGCTGATTCCTCGGCATTTTTTTTTTAAACAAAATACCATTCATTATTCTGCTTAAAAAGCCTGTTAATATGGCTTATTTTCTTTTTGTACTTGGATAACCTTAAAATGACTGCTTCACCAGCTTTTCCTTGGAAGTTCCCCACAGCAAGGGAAAGTGACTGTGCTCACGGGTGCAGGGGTGATAGAGTTTCGATATTCGTCCTTGCCCAAATCTCATGTTGAACTGGAGTCCCCAGTGTTGGAGGTGGGGCCTGGTGGGAGGTGACTGGATCATGGGGGCAGATTTCTCATGCATGGTTTAGCACCATCATCTTGGCACTGTCCCTATGATAGTGAGTGAGTTCTCATGAGATCCGGAGCCATTTAAAAGCGTGGGGCATTTCCCTGCTCTCTCCCTTGCTCCTGCTCCCCCTCTGCCATCTGCCATGATGGTAAACTCCCTGGTCTTTCCAGAAACTGAGCAGATGCCTGTGTCATGCTTCCTGTACAGCCTGCAGAACCATGGGCCAGTGGAAGCTCTTTTCTTTATAAATTACCCAGTCTCAGATATTTCTTTTTCTTTCTTTCTTCCTTCCTTCCTTCCTTCCTTCCTTCCTTCCTTCCTTCCTTCCTTCCTTCCTTCTTTCTTTCTTTCTTTCTTTCTCTTTCTTTTTGAGACATTGTCTTGCTGTCGCTCAGGCTGGAGTGCAGTGGCACAATCTCGGCTCACTGCAACCTCCGCTTCCTGGTTTCAAGTGTTTCTCCTGCCTCAGCCTCCTGAGAAGCTGGGATTACAGGTGTGTGCCACCACGCCTGGCTAATTCTTTTGTATTTTTAGTGGAGATGGGGTTTCACTATGTTGGTCAGGCTGGTCTCGAACTCCTGACCTCGTGATCCTCCCACCTCAGCCTCTCAAAGTGCTGGGATTACAGGCGTGAGCCACCACGCCCAGCCTCAGGTATTTCATTACAGCAATGCAAGAATGGACCAATACATGAGATGAGCCAGAAACTCCATTTCCAGCCCATATTTCTTTAAAGTGACATCATTTATCTTAAAACTTCAGGTCATGTCTCACAGGTCACTTGACACTAATGATGACAGCCAAAACTTACTGAATTCTTGTTGCCAAATACCAGGGTTATATAGGTGCTTTACATTTGTTACCCTGTGAAATGCTCATAGCAGCTGTATGAAGCAGTTACTAATATTTTGTCCTCATTTTACTGGTGAAAAGACTGAAGTACAGAGAGGGGAAGTAACGAGGCCAAAGTCACAGCTGGCAAGGAGACAGCCTGGATTCAACATGGACAGCTAGCTTTAGAGCCTAGGACGTTAACTTCTATGCTCTAGTATTTTCACATTATACTGGGGGTGGGATAGTCTAAAACAGTGGCCCTTGGTGGGGGCAATTTGGCACCCCCAATCCTGCCAGGACAGTAGGCAATTCTGAAGACATTTGTGGTGTGTGTGCTACTGGTTTACTGGACAAAGGGACAAAGGTGTGGGTGAGGTTGTGTTTGTGTGTGCTACTGGCATCTGGTGGGTAGAGGCCAAGGATGATGGTAAACACACCACATTATACAGGACAGCCTCCACACCAAAGAATTATTCAGCCCCGAATGCCAATAGCACCAAGGTGAAGTAACCCTAGTCTGAAAGCGTTTTAAACTGCTTGTTAGCTAAATTCCTTCATTTTCTTGTTAAACTTTCTCCGAGAAACACCATGTTATCCTGTGGCTTGTGGTTGTATGCCTCTGACATCACAATTTTGAAAGCCCTTTTGAGAACTGTGACATCAAATTGTGTGCAAGTGACAAAATCTCGTGAGGTTTTCTGATGTCCTGAGGTTTAAGGGCAGGAAATTTTTTGTCCACCTACCTTCTCTGACCGGACGGTAAACAACAAATGGAGTTTTCCTTCTTTAGCCACCAATGGCAAAAGGACGGAGTATTTGTTATACGGCAAATGAGAATATTTGCCTCCAATATCATACTTTCTTAAGCGGGCCTTAGCATCATCTAGCAAACTGTTTCTGAAATAAAAACAAACCAGACAGACATTTTAGTAAGCAGAGTTATGGTAAAAAGCCTATAGTCCTACCTCTGTTTCTGCTTTGTTGTGTATTTAGGAGTTTGCCATTTCTGACTCTCTGTGTATTTTTCAATAACACGACAGAAATGATAGCATCTAAATTGCATGGTTGTTCGCAAGATGAAAATGACAAGAAACCTTCTAAGCACACAGTTTAGTACACAGGTTCTCTTTGAAACATAAAGTATGGTAAAATGTTTTTCAATAATGCAATAGTTGAATTTTGAAACCCATGATTATATTCAGAGAAGACAGGTTTGATGAAAAAGTCATTGTTAAGGTTAGAAGGTTAGAAGACTACCTTCTGTTAAGCTGGCCCTTATGTTCTCAAACTCTTATGTCTTCAACTGCTTATAATAGTGGTTCCCAAACTTTAGCAGCAACAGAATCACCTGGAGGGCTGGCTGTCACACAGACTGCTAGGTTCAGTCCCAGACTGTGACTCAGTAACTCTGGTGGAGGGCCTGAGAATTAGCATTTGTATCAAACTCTCACATGACAGCGTTACTGACGCTGTGGACAGGGGGACACATTTTGAGAACAATTTCCCAATAATATGCAAGTATTTGGATTTAAAACCACAAATGGTGCCCTTCCTATGTGGACTTGTTTTGGTCCTTTTGACAGGTGTGTTTTGCTGCTAGTTTGTATAGTGGGTTGAACAGTATCCCCTCACCCCTGAAATTCATGTCTGCTCCAAACTTCAGAGTGTGACTTTATTCAGAAATAGGATCTTTTTAGATGTAATTAAAGTGAGCTCTAAATCCGACGACTGTTGTCCTGATAAGAAGCAGAAACGAGCCGAGTGCAGTGGCTCAAGCCTGTAATCCCAACACTGGGAGGTTGAGGAGGGAGAATTGCTTGGCCCAGGAGTTTGAAACCAGCCTGGTCAACATAGCGAGACCCTGTCTCTACAAAAGAAAAAACAATAAAACATAAATTAGCTTAGGCATGGGGCATGCAACTGTATTCCCAGCTACTTGGAAGGCGGAAGTGGGAGGATCACTTGAGCCCCAGAGTTCACGGCTGCAGTGAGCCATGATTGCACCACTGCACTCCAGCCTGGGTGACAGAGTGAGACCCGACTCAAAAATAAAATAAAATAAAACAGAAGAAGAAAAAACATGGAGAGATGCACACAGGGAAGAAGACCATGTGAAGATGGCGGCAGAGGTTGACGTGATGCTGTTGTGAGCCAAGGAATGCCAGAAACCACCAGAAACTGGAAGAGGCAAGGAAAGGTCACCCCCAGAGCCTTCTAAGGGAGTGTGGCCCTGCTGATAGCTTGATTTTGGACTTCCAGCCTTCAAAGCCATGAGAGACCATTTCTATTGTTTTAAACCATCCAGTGTGTGGTACTTTGTTATGGCAGCCCTAGAAAAGGAACAGTTGATTTTACTTTTTCTGTGGGAAGGCAGTTTTGCATAGTGGGCAGAATCAGATGTTTCAGATACCCAGAATTGGCTTCAAATGTGTATAGGAGGCCTGGTACAGTGGTTCATGCCTATAATCCCAGCACTTGGGGAGGCTGAGGCAGGTGAATCACTTGAAGTCAGGAGTTCGAGACCAGCCTGGCCAACATGGTAAAACCCCGCCTCTACTAAACATACAAAAATTAGCCAGGCATCATGGCACATGCCTGTAATCCCAGCTACTGAGGAGGCTGAGGCAGGAGAATCGCTTGAACGCAGGAGGCAGAGTCTGCAGTGAGCCGAGATTGCCTATCGCACTGTAGCCTGGGCGGCAGAGTGAGACTCTGTCTCAAAAAAAACAAAACAAAAGTGTATACGAATGACTTCTCTGAGTTTCATCTTCATTTGTGTCAGGCTTGAGGATATTTATGAAGATTAAATGATGCAGTTCATACACTGTGGCTGGCACACAGCTGGTGCTCAGTGAATGGTAACCACTGTCATAAATCACCCCATCATTAGATAAGCAGTTGTGTGCAGGAGGTATTTGCTATTTTTTGCCTCTTTCTAGATGGCCGGGTGCTCACCAGATGTGGTTGGGTAACAGCAGTGTAACGACCAAATGGCCTGGAAAGAATCAGTGAATGCTGGCACAGGGATTGCACAGTGCATCTGACGCATGCAGGCCCGCCTCCAGAAAAGGAAACTGTGGGCTGGTGGCTTTTAACCACCCAGAAACAGCAGAACTGACCAGAGAAACCAGCCAAAGTAAAAGGCTGCAAAAACCTTATCTGTCCACTTTAGGGACTGGCCGCTGGAATAATCACCAAGATATCAACAGCAGTAGCAGCCACCCCGTTCTGAGCATGGTCTCACTTTGCACGTTTCTCATTTTATCCTCACAACAGCTCGGCAAGTGATCACAGGGTCACCTCCAGGCTCAGAGAGCTTACGAAACTGACTGACCCAAGGTCACAACTGAAAGTAGCCACCGGGGGACTTGAATGCGGGGCTGCCTGCTGCGGGGCTGTGCCACCGTCGGGGGTCATGGGGTCCAACTCTGGAGACGCGGATTGCAGAACAGCCAAGCTGGCTGGGAAGGGGAGCAGCGTGTATGTAAACCATAATGGCTTAAGCCGGCTCTGTTCCTGGCCAGAGCAGTGCAAAGGTTCGGGGACCCTGCGGGTTGTTGGAGGCGAGTGCTCCCATCCGGCGCTCGCAGGTGGACTGGCGGGAGCTGCAAAATCAGTCCGGGCCAAAAGGCCCCGGTGGCCTGCGCTGCGATAAAGGCCGGGCCTGACCAAGCTCGGGGTGCCAGGGCTCTGAAAGCCTTTACCTGACTGGCTCCTGCGGAAGACGAGGTCGTGACATTGCCCTGGGGAATGCTTGTTTCCGGGCGGACTCCTTGGAGAGGCTCGTTCGGTCGCGCTTGCGCAGAGCAGCTCTGGGCTTGGGAGCGGCCTAAAGCCAGAGAGACGGGAGGGGCTTAGAACAGGAGGCAGGGTGGGGTCTGGGCGGAGACAGGGGGCGGGGCGGTGCCAGATCTGAGGTCGGAGGCAGGGATCGGGGCGGGGCGGGGCTTATAGCCAGAGGCGGGACTAGAGGTGGGAGAGGCGCGGGGCGGGGCTTAGGGCCGGGTCTCCCTGGTTGCGCAAAGCAGTTTCTGCCCGGCTCCTTGGGCTTCTATGGAAGCAAGCGACATAGGAGGAGTTGTGGAATTTAGAGCTGGAAGAGTTAAAAAAAAAAAAAGAAAGAAAGAAAAGAAATACAGTGCTGGTGAGGTGATAAGATTTTACACTCGCATCCACTGTTGCTGGAAGGTTAAGGTGATTCATTCAACTTTTTTGAACTGCTGTCAGCACCTGTTTACCGACCACCTGTATGCACTGGATGTAGATCCCACAGCTAGCGAAAAGACACGTGGAGCTCACAGTCAAATGGTAGAAACATAACTTAATCACACAGGGCTGGATGCAGTGGCGTATGCTTGTAATCCTAACACTTTGGGAGGCCAAGAGGGGAGGATCACTTGAATCCAGGAGTTCGAGCCCAGCCTGGGCAACATGGCGAAACCCCATCTCTACAAAATAAAAATAAAAAGTTAGCCAGGCGTGGTGGCACACACCTGTGGTCCCAGCTACTCAAGAGGCTGAGGTGGGAGGATCGCTTGAGCCCAGGAGGTCGAAGCTGCAGTGAGCCGTGATAGCGTCACTGCACTCCAGCCTGACAGAGGTAGACCGTCTCAAAAATAAGAAGAAGAAGATAAAAAGTTTTTAATGCAAAAAAAAAAAAAAAATCGCACAGATAAAGCAGCGGCCTTTGGTCTTTCTAGAGCGTGTGAAGGAGAAATGTGACCCAATTAGGAGACAGAAAAGGCTTGGTAGAGGAAATAGAAGTGCAGCTCATCTTGAAAGCAGCAGTTCTCAAAGTGTGGTCCTCAGACCAGCAGCATCAGGATCACTTTGGTCCTGTTAAAATTGTGGACTCTGGGCAAGGCACGGTGGCTCACACCTGTAATCCCAGCCCTTTGGGAGGCCGAGTCGGGTGGATCACCTGAGGTCAGGAGTTTGAGACCAGCCTGGCCAACATGGTGAAACCCCGTCTCTACTAAAAATACAAAAATTAGCCGGGTGTGGTAGCAGACGCCTGTAATCCCAGCTACTAGGAGGCTGAGGCAGGAGAATCGCTTGAACCTGGGAGGCAGAGTTTGCAGTGGGCCGAGATCGCGCCTTGCACTCCAGCCTGGGCAAGGAAAGCGAAACTCTGTCTCAAAAAAACAAAAAACAAAAAACGACAAAAAAAAAAAAAACAAAGAAAGAAAGAAAGGAAAGAAAGAAAAGAAAAGAAAAAAGAAAAGACGAAAGTTCTTCTTCAGCCACAACTGCTGAAGAAGAAGCCAGGTGTGAGGCCCAGTGATCTGTGCTATAAGGGGATTCTGATCCACTGTGCGGGATAGTGGAGATAAATTAGGAAAAAGGCAAGGGAGCGTGTTCAAGGAAGAGGGCAAAGTTTGTGCAAAGACAGCAGAAAGGGGCTGGAGAAAAGTGTGTGTGAGGGAGCCTGGTGCGAGCTGAGAATCCAGGGGTCAGTGTAGGGCTGACTTCTCCCTTAGAGGCACAGGAGGCACACAGTAATTTTAGGGACCTGTGAAAATGTTTTAATTGTAATTACTTTTTAAATTAGAAGAAGAAAAGGAATGTAATAAAAGCAATATGTAATAATGAATCCAGCTTGGATGACAGTCATTTTATGAATGCAGTCATAAAATATTCATTTTTAAATTATTTTATGGAAGAAGGGGTGCACAAAAACAAAGTAGCTAGGGCCCATGAAAGTCATATTGTGGCTGGCCCTGGGTCAGTGGGGCAGTCTGTGATATTAATGAAATATCGCTGTGATATTTACAACATCCAGTGTTTACACACCGTGACCTCAATGAAATATCAATGTGATATTTATAATATCCAGTGTTTACACACTGTGATATTAATAAAATATGGCTGTGATATTTGTAAAATGCAATGTTAACACACCATGATATTACTAAAATATCGCTGTGATATTTATAATATCCAGTGTTTACACACTGTGATATCAATGAAATATCTCTGTGATATTTGTAATATCAAGTGTTTATGCACCATGACATCAATGAAATATCACAGATATTTATAACATCCAGTCTTTACACACGATGACCTCAATGAAATATCAATGTGATATTTATAATATCCAGTGTTTACACACCGTGATATTAATAAAATATGGGTGTGATATTTGTAATATACAGTGTTTACACCCCATGATATTAAGCAAACATCGCTGTGATATTTATAATATCCAGTGTTTACACATCATGATATAAATGAAATATTGCTGTGATATTTATAATATCCAAGGTTTACAAACTGTGATACTGATGAAACATC
>NW_026652281.1:12495641-12513189 GCF_009828535.3 Hylobates moloch
TAAGGGGATTCTGATCCACTGTGCGGGATAGTGGAGATAAATTAGGAAAAAGGCAAGGGAGCGTGTTCAAGGAAGAGGGCAAAGTTTGTGCAAAGACAGCAGAAAGGGGCTGGAGAAAAGTGTGTGTGAGGGAGCCTGGTGCGAGCTGAGAATCCAGGGGTCAGTGTAGGGCTGACTTCTCCCTTAGAGGCACAGGAGGCACACAGTAATTTTAGGGACCTGTGAAAATGTTTTAATTGTAATTACTTTTTAAATTAGAAGAAGAAAAGGAATGTAATAAAAGCAATATGTAATAATGAATCCAGCTTGGATGACAGTCATTTTATGAATGCAGTCATAAAATATTCATTTTTAAATTATTTTATGGAAGAAGTGGTGCACAAAAACAAAGTAGCTAGGGCCCATGAAAGTCATATTGTGGCTGGCCCTGGGTCAGTGGGGCAGTTTGTGATATTAATGAAATATCGCTGTGATATTTACAACATCCAGTGTTTACACACTGTGACCTCAATGAAATATCAATGTGATATTTATAATATCCAGTGTTTACACACCGTGATATTAATAAAATATGGCTGTGATATTTGTAATATGCAAGGTTAACACACCATGATATTAATAAAATATCGCTGTGATATTTATAATATCCAGTGTTTACACACTGTGATATCAATGAAATATCTCTGTGATATTTGTAATATCAAGTGTTTATGCACCATGACATCAATGAAATGTCACAGATATTTATAACATCCAGTCTTTACACACCATGACCTCAATGAAATATCAATGTGATATTTATAATATCCAGTGTTTACACACCGTGATATTAATAAAATATGGGTGTGATATTTGTAATATACAGTGTTTACACCCCATGATATTAAGCAAACATCGCTGTGATATTTATAATATCCAGTGTTTACACATCATGATATAAATGAAATATTGCTGTGATATTTATAATATCCAAGGTTTACAAACTGTGATACTGATGAAACATCGCTGTGATATTTATAATATGCAATGTTTACACAAAGTGTTTACACACTGTGATGTTAAATATCGCTGTGATTTTTATAATACACACTGTGAAATTCATGAACTATCACTGTGACATTCATAATATCCAGTATTTACACACAGTGCTTACACACTGTGACATTAACGAATATCGCTGTGACATTCATAATATCCAGTGTTTCCACACAGTGCTTTCACACTGTGATATTATTAAAATATCGCTATGATATTCATAATATCCAGTGTTTGCACACAGTGTTTACACAGTGTGACATTAATGAAATATCGCTGTGATTTTCGTAATATCCAGTGCTTACACACTGTGACATTAATGAAATATCGCTGTGATTTTCATAATATCCATTGTTTACACATAGTGTTTACACACCGTGATATTAATGAAATATTGTTGTGATATTTATAATATCCAGTGTTCGCACATAGTGTTTACATGCTGTGATATTAATCAAATATCAATGCAATATTTATAATATCTAGCATTTACACATCATGATATTAAGGAAATATCGCTGTTATATTTATAATATCCAGTGTTTACTCACAGTGTTTACACACCGTGATATTAATGAAATATCGCCGTGATATTCAAAATATCCAGTGTTTACACACCATATTAATGAAATATCCCTGTGAATTCATAATATCCAGTGTTTACACACAGTGCTTACACACTGTGACATCAATGAAATATCGCTGTGATATTTACAATATCCAGTGTTTACACACTGTGATATCAGTGAAATATTGCTGTGATATTTACAGTATCCAGTTTACACACTGTGATACCAGCAAAATATTGCTCTGATATTTACAATATCCTGTGTTTACACACTGGTTACACGCTGCGATATCGGCAAAATATCACTGTGATATTTACAATTTCCAGTGGTTACACACTGTGATATTGGCAAAACATCGCTGTGATATTTGCAACATCCACTAGTTACACATTGTGATATTGGTGTAACATCACTGTGACATTTACAATACCCAGTGGTTACGCACTGTGATATCAGTGAAATATCGCTGTGATATTTATAATATCCAGTGTTTACACACAGGGCTTACACACTGTGATATTAATGAAACATCGCTCTGATATTTATAGTATCCAGGTGGTTACACACTGTGATGCTAGTCAATTATCGCTCTGATATTTATAATATCCGGTGGTTACACACTGTGATACTAGTGAAAAATATCACCCTGATAATTATAATCTCCAGTGGTTACACACTATAATACTGGTGAAATATCATTCTGATATTTATAATAGCCAGTGTTTACACAAAGTGTTTACACGCTATGACACTAGTGAAATACCTCTCAGATATTTATAGTATCCAGTGTTTACATGGTGATACTAGGGAAATTTTGATCTGATATTTATAGTGTCCACTTTTTATGCACTGTAATACAAGGGAAATTTCACTCTGATGTTTGTAATATCTAGTGTTTTTACACTGAGACGTTAGTAAAATTTCTCTCTGATCTTACTAATATCCAGTATTTACATACTGAGACATTAGTGAAATTTCGCCCTGATATTTATAATACACAGTGTTTACACAATGTGACATTAGTGAAATATGGCTCTGATATTTGTAATATACAGAGTTTACACACAGGGTTTACACACTGTGACACTAGTGAAATATCATTCTGATATATATAATATGCAGTGTTTACACAAAGAGTTTACACACTGTGATACTAGGAAAATTTCGCTCTGATATTTATAGTATCCAGAGTTTACACACTGTGATAATAGGAAAGTTTTGTTCTGGTATTTATAGTATCCAGGGTTTACACACTATGATACTAGGGAAATTTAGCTCTCGTATTTATAGAATCCAGGGTTTACACACTGTGATACCAGGGAATTTTCTGTCTCATATTTAGAGTATCCGGGATTTACACACTGTGATACTAGGGAAATTTTGCACTGATATTTATAGTGTCCAGGGTGTACACACTGTGATTTTAGGGAAATTTCGCTCTGATATTTATAGTATCCAAAGTTTACAAACTGTGATATTAATGAATATTGCTCTGAGAAGGATACGTGTAATAACCAGGGTTTACACACTGTTACGTTAATGAAATATCACTCTGGTTATAATAATTGTAATATCCAGTGTTTACCCATGGTAATATACATAAAATATCGCTCTGATAATACTTGTAATATCTAGTATTGACACACTGTGATATTAACAAAATATCGCTCTGATGATGCTTGTAATATGCAGTGTTTACACACTGTGATATTAATGAAATATCACTGTGATGATGATATTTACAATATCCAGTGCTTACACACTGTGATATTAATGAAATATTGCTCTGATAATATTAATAATATCCAGGGTTTACACACGGTGATATTAATGAAAGATCTCTCTGATGATATTGATAATATCCAGTGAGTGAAATAGCACTCTGATATTTATAATATCCATTGTTTACACACTGTGATATTAATGAAATATGGCCCTGATATTTATAATATCCAGTGTTTACACATTGTGATATTAATGAAATATTGCTCTGAGATGTATAATATCCAGTATTCACACACTGTGATAGTAATGAAATATGGCTCTGATATTTATAATATCCAGTGTTTACACACTGTGATAGTAATAAAATATCACCATGATATTTATAATATCCAGTATTTACACATTGTGATGTTAATGAAATATCGCTCTGATAATTATAACATCCAGTGCTTATAGACTAAAATATTAATGAAATATCGCTCTGATATTTATAATATCCAGTGATTAGACACAGTGTTTACACAATGGGATATTAATGACATATTGCTCTAATATTTATAATATCCAGTGTTAGGCTCAATATTTACACACTATGATATTAATGAAGTATCGCTGTGATATTTATAATATTCGGTGTTTACACACTATTGATATTAATGAAATATTGCTCTGATATTTATAATATTCAGTGTTTACACACTGTGATATTAAATAAATGTCACTCTGATATTTGTAATATCAGTGTTTACACACAGTGTTCAAACACGTTGATAATAATGAAATATGACTCTGATATTTATAAAATCAAGTGGTCACACACTGTAATCGTAATGAAATATCACTCTCATATTTAAAATGTCCAGTGTTTACACACTATGATATTTATAAAATATCGCCTGATATTTATAATATCCAGTGTTTGCACACACTGTTTACACACTGTGATATTAATGAAATATCACTCTAATACAATATCCAGTGTTTACACTCAGTGATTACAAACCATGATATTAATGAAATATTGCTCTCATACTTATACTGTGTTAACACAATGTTTACACACTGTGATATTAATGAAATATCGCTCCGATATTTATAATATCCAATGTTTACACATAGCTTCCATATTGTTATGAATAATATCACAGAGTATACACCCACTGTGACATTAGCCATCATATCGAAGGTATTATAAATAATATCACAGTGGAAGTACAGCCAGGGTGTACACCATTGGGATATCAGCAGTAAAATCAAAAATATTAGGAATAACATCACAGGATGTACACCAACAGTGATATTAGCAGTACTGTGATATTACCAGTAATATAAGCGATATAAATAACATCACAGGGTATATGCCCAATGTGATATTAGCAGTAATATCAAAAATATTAATAATGTCACAGGGTGTACACTCACTGTGATGTTGGCGGTAATATTGAAGGTATAATGAATAATATCACAGGGTGTACACCAACTCTGATATTAGCGGTAATATTGAATATATTATGAATAATATCACAGAGTATACACACAGGGTGTACACCCACTGTGACATTAGTGGCAATATAGAAGATATTATGAATATTTTTACAGTGTGTACTCACAGGGTGTACATCCACTATGATATTAGCAGTAATATCGAAAATATTTTGAATAATATCACAGGGTGTACACACAATGAGTACATCCACTGTGATATTAGGAGTAACCTCTCGAAGAAGATATTAAACATAATATCACAGGGTAGGCATACAGGGTGTACCACCCCTGTGCTATTAGCAGTGATTTCTCTGAGAAGATATTTGGCATAATATTTCAGGAAAGGTACACACGGGGGATACACCCCCTGTAATATTAGCAGTAATCTCTCGAAGAAGATATTAGGCATGATATCAGAGGGGAGTACAAACAAGGTGTACCCACACTGTAATATTAATAGTAATCCCTCAAGTTATTAGGCATAATATCACCGAGTGTACACCCACTATGTGATACAAGCAGTAATGTCTCGAGGATATTATGTACAATATCACAGGGTGTACACCCAGAGTGTACACCCACTGTGACAGTAGCAGAAATATCTCTAGGATATTATGCATAATCTCACAAGGTGTACACTCAGGGTGTACACCAACTGTGACAGTAGCAGAAATATCTCGAACATATTATGCATAAATTTACAAGGTGTACACCAAGAGTGTACAACCACTGTGAAAGTAGCAAAAATATCTTGAGGATATTATTCATAATCTCACAGGATGTACACCCAGGGTGTACACCTACTGTGACAATAGCACAGTCACAGTATTTTGAGAAATATCTCGAAAATATTATGCATAATATCAGGCTGTACACTCACTGTGATATTAGCAGAAAGATAGCGAGGATATCATGTGTAATATCACAGAGTGTACACGCATAATATCATAGGGTGTACACACAGCGTGTACACCCGCTGTGATGGATATTAGCAGAAAGATCATGAGAATATCATGCATAATATTACAGGGTGTCCACACAGGGTGTAAACCCACAGTGATACTAGCAGAAAGATAGCGAGAATGTCATGCATAATATCACAGGGTGTAAACACAGGATGTACACCCACTGTGATTGATATTAGCGGAAAGATCGTGAAAATATTATGCCTAATATCACAGAATATACACACAGGGTGTACATCCACTATGATATTAACAGAAAGATCGCCAGGATATCATGCATAATATCACAAGGTGAACATTCACTGTGATAGTAGCAGAGAGATCGCGAGGATATCATGCAGAGTATCGCAAGTTGTGCACCCGGGGTGTACACCCACTGTGATATTAGTGGAAAGGTCCCGAGAATGTCACGCATAACATCGCAAGGTGTGCACACAGGGTGTACACTCACTGTGATATTAGTGGAAAGGTCCCGAGAATGTCATGCATAACATCGCAAGGTGTGCACACAGGGTGTACACTCACTGTGATATTAGCAGAAAGGTCGCGAGGATGTCATGAATAATATCGCAGGGTGTGCAAACAGGGTGTACACCTACCGTGGTATTAGTAGAAAGGTAGGGGAAATGTCATGCATAATATCGCAGGATGTGAACACAAAGTGTGCATTCCCTGCGATACTAGCAGAAAGATCGCGAGGATATCATGCATAATATCACAGGCTGTACAGCCGCTGTGATATTAGCAGAAAGATCGCGAGGATATCATGCATAGTATCGCAGGGTGTAACAGCCACTGTGATATTAGCAAAAAATCGCGAGGATATCATGCATAATATTGTGGGGTGTACATTCACTGTGATATTAGCAGAAAGATCGCGAGAATATCATGCATAGTATTGCAGGGTGCGCACACAGGGTATACACCCACTGTGATATTAGCAGAAAGGTCGCGATGAAGTCGTGAATAATATCACAGCAGGTGCACACAGGGTGTACACCCGCTGTGATATTAGCAGAAAGGTCGCCAGGATGCCATGGATAATATCGCAGATGTACACTTACTGTGATATTAGCAAAAAGATCGCAAGGATACTATGCATACATATCACGCATAATATCACAGAATATACAAGCACGGTGTACCTACAGGGTGTGCAGCCACTGTGATTGATTGATATTAGTAAAAAGATTGTGAGGGTATCCGGCGTAACACCACAGGGTGTACACACAGAACGTACAGCCACTGTGATTGATTGATATTAGTGGGACGATCAAGAGAACATCGTGAGTAACATCACAGGGTGTACACACAGGGTGTACAGCCACTGTGATTGATTGATACTAGCGGGAAGATCGCAAGGTTATCCTGCATAACATTACAAGGTGTACACACAGGGTGTAAAGCGACTGTGATTGATATTAGCAAAACGATAGCAAGGATGTCCTACATAACATCGCAGGGTGTACACACATGGGGTACACGCGCTGTGATATCAGCAGGAAAATCTCAAGGATATCATGCATAATATCACAGGGTATACGCCCACTGTGATAGGAGCAGAAAGATCGTGAAGATATCATGCATAATATCAGAGGGCGTACACCCACCGTGATAGCAGAAAGATCATGAAGATATCATGTATAACATTACAGGGTGTACACCCATGATGATAGTAGCAGAAAGATCTCTAGGATATCATGCATAATATCACAAGTTGTACACCCACTGTGATAGTAGCAGAAAGATCACACACGCTATTGGAAAAATGACATTGATAGACTTGCTTGATGTGGGGTTGCCACAAACCATCAATTTTTAAAAGACCCAGCATCTGCAAAGCATAATAAACTGCAGTGCAATGAAACCAGTTGTGCCTCTATATCCTGCCTATTAAAAAAATGGTTTAAGGTGATTGAACTGATGTTAACGCAGAAGCTAAGTGGGGAACGTGAACTGTGCAAGTGGTAATTGGGTTGGGGGGGTGTGTGTGGTAATTTTACCAGAAGCCAAGGACAAGGTGCTAAGATGTTCAAAGCATTTAAATTTATCTTTGAATTTCCAGGTAGCCAAGGGAAGAGAACAAGAACACTTCTCTCTTTTTCAGTCCGTGTCTGTGTCCTGTTAAATGTTTCTACCTTGTATTTTCCTTGTAGTGTGCCCACAGATGATGGGCCCCTTTAGCTGCTGGGGAGGACTAGAGTTCTTACCCCTCTCTGTAGGATAGAAGAGAAAGTGAGAGTAGATCAGCATCTAAGTCTTAAACCTGCCCTTACTTCTGAGGGGTAGGGCATCCTCTGTGTGTTTTACTAATGATGTTTTTTGGGAACTGACCTTACAAAGTCCACAATAGTTGCAGTCCTGGACCCAGTCCAGTACACTGGAGAAGGACCTGCAGAGATTGTGGTTCATCTCTGGTAGAATAGGATTTTAATAACTACGAAGTCCACAGAAAGGCAATGAGTAATCAGAGTTTTGAAGGGGAGGAGACGGCATCGTTACTGAGGGGTATTGCAGGTGGGTTAAGTCCGAGTACTACAGAGCCAGTTGAAACTGGATGCAAATCCGGCCTCAGATCTTGCCTGCAGTTTTAAACTGGTAGGTTAGATAATGGGGCCACCCCGTTAGGGCTGTTTTAGCACCGGTTGAAATGATGTACATGAAACAGGATAGTGAGTTCTTGGTACGTAATAAATACTCCATGAATGGCAATGTCACACATGCTGATTTACAGAGATTTTTCTGAGCTGATTGTTGCTCATCTTTTTACCTTATTATGGTTATAGGCATTCAAGTGTAACACATTTCAGCTGAGTGTGAAGATAATACCGTTGCTCATCGATTTCTAGTTCTCCTTTACTTCTTGGACATATAGGAGACTCCTCTTCCCTCACAACTAGGCAGAGTCATGAGACTTGTTCTGGCTAATGACATGTGAGAGAAAGTGATGTGTGCCCCTTATGGCTAAAAGAGTGAAAAAACCACTGTGGGAGTATCCTGTTTCTGCCTTGCAACGGTATCCTTGGAGCTACACGTTGAGGGAACTGTGTCCCAAGATGCTACAGCTCTGTGAGCCTGGGTCTTGGGTGATTGGAGGAGGGCTCCCCTCCACCCATTCCCCTACTCTTGCTATTATATACACACATACCATGTTGGACATGTAGTGTGAGCGTGGCATGTAATAAAAATAAGCCACTGAAAATTTGTGTTTATTTATTTACTGCTTACCCCATTCTAGCTTAACTGGTACAGCACTTCTGTCAATGGATTTCCAGTATCCAGTAGAGGCAAATTTGATACAGTGGAAACAAATATCTCAATTTTCATTGAATTATAGTTAGGGATCATAAAATTATGCTAATAGCCTTGAATGCACTGTTATTGAGAAATTAGAACCTTCCAGCTAACAAACACCGAGATCATGTTAATCAAAGAATGAGGTATTTCTCTGAAGTAATACGTGTTCAGTGTTTTTATTTCTATTATGTTGTTGCTGTTACATTTGGATCTTGGAAATGTTCCTTGAAGTTACGTGTGTGCCTTACAACAAATCTATGAAGTGGTACAAGGCCTACGTATGCAAATGTGTGTATAGACATACATGTATGTCAAATATTAACTATCGTATATAGCACAGAATAAAGGTGAATCTGGATGAAGAAAAGTCTGGAGTCTGGCCGGGGGTTTTACCACTTAACTACGCACAGTCTGCCATCTTTGAGAAGTTTAGAGAGGCTTTTTTAGGAAGAGTTCTGCATTGGTCTCCCAAGCAGGTGGCAAGTCTATCAGGACTTCCTGCCTCATTTAGAAGTGAATCAGAGTATCTAACAGAAGCAAAAACATTATAAATGAAGGAGAGCAGAGAAGGAGAATACACTGCTGTCTAGAGCAGTGGTTCTCATACTTCAGTGTGCGTCAGCATCACCTGAAGAGTTTGTGAAAGCGCAGATTCCTGGGCTCCACCCTAGAGTTCCTGATTCATTTGCTCTGGAGTAGGGCCTTGGAATTTGCATTTCTAGCAAGCTTCTAGGTGATGCTGCTGCTACCTGGTTCTGAAAACCTCGCTTTGAGAACCACTGCCCCAGAGTTTGCTTGTCCAAGCATATTATGTGGATTAACAGCATTGGCACGAGCTGGAAGCTTGGTAGGCATGCAGAGTCCCAGGTCCCACCCAGACCTGCTGAATTGGAGCCTGAGTTTTACCATGATTCCCAGATGAGCTGTGTTCACAGTGAGGTCTGAGAAACATCACATTGCAAGAAAGAGAAGTGGTTTCCAGCACATTATGAGCTTTTGAGAACCCAGCTGCTACTAGTAGTGGTTCAGCTTCCATAGTGTCTACCAAGATCTGCCACAGTCCCTTTCTGTTTTGTGATCATATTGAATAGGTTTTCATGCTCCTCTGCTCCCCAAGTGGAAGTAAACTTCCCAGCTCTGAATGTCCATTGTAAGTTACCGATTTGCACGATACTGCAGGAGGGGCTATGATACCTCCACAGTGTGTTGTACAATGTGGTGTGTACCAGCTCTGAGTTTCAATCCCAGCTTCACTACTGCATTGCTTTGTGTCTTTGACAAGGTAATCTCCCTAAGCCTCCTTGTAAAGGAGCTTAATTGTAGGATCTGCCTTATAGGTTTGTTGCAGATTGTTAATGTGTATGAAATTCTGGAACAGTGTTGGACATATAGTGTTTCTAAAATGATAGTCATTACTGTATTCTCTCTCCCATGAAGCTTTTCAAGTCTAAGCTTCCATTATGAGTTCTTATCTACATGCCCAAACACACACTGTGACTGTACAGATGTCTGAGCTTGTGCATAAGTGTTTCATCCATCTCTATATCTTGATAGGGCTTAGCACACAGTAAGATGCTTAGTAGATGTTGTCTGAGTGAATGAACCCGCAAGTGTGTGTGTGCATTGTGTATATTCTCACTGTGCCTATTAGCCTGGGAAGTGGGGTTTTCAGGAACACACACAAAATGCAAGACTGAGGAAAGTCCAATATAATCAAGCAGTAACTTGTTTTCCCAGTTTCCCCACTCTTGAAAGCTGATTCTTCATCAGAGAAAGGCAAAACCAAGGCACTGTGAATCTCAGTGGCACAGCAGGGTTAGAAGACACACCCAGGATAGGAGAGTCCAGGAGAAAAGGCCAGATACCCAGGGAGGTGGGGAGCTGAGACCAAAACGCAGCCCTGGGCTGGCTGCCTCACGCTCTCTCTCAGGTGAATGAATTATGCTTAGCAGGTCTTGAAACTCACTTGCCACACAGGTTGCCACATCTCTTCCCACCCCTTCCCCTCTCCACTACCACCGCCTCCACCTTCTGTCATCCTGCTCAAATATTGATCCAAGAAAATAAAACCCAAAAGAGGGTCATAGCCCACAATAAGCTGCCAAGACATCGTAGGCTGTTAGACTGTCACTTTATCTAACTCTGGGCTCAAGAAACTGACTACCTCCTTCACTCTAGTATCTGACAAAGACTCTCCTTGGGTAAACTTTAGTAAGGCTCCTTTTCTTCACTAGGCTTTGACTTTGGATAAAACTAAAGTGCTGTCTTTGGCCTGCCTGTCCCAGTTTTAGCTTGAATGTTGCTATCTCAGTTTAGCAAGAACCTCCATTCCCTTGATATCTGATCACCCTCCATAGCTGATCAAGTTCCTCCTCCACAACTTTTGGTATGTATGTCCTTGACCTGTCTCTAGTAAGAATCTCCCTATTTTCTATGTCTCCTCTTAGTAATTTTCTTTCGATTGACCCCCCTCAGTCTGCTCAGTGGTGATCAATCCTCAGATGTCTGTGCTATATTCTAAGTTGAGCCCAATCTCTCCTAAGATGATTATGATAGTCTTGACACCTGTTGCGATAGACCTGAACAAAATCTAACCATTTCAATACGTATGAGAATAATTTTTTCTTTAACCATCCTCAGACCCAAGCACAGTGTGTGACTGTCGTAAATTTGTGTCACACACTTGCTGTCTCAGCGTCCCCTGTTACGCATAACATTGGTGGTTTGAAACCCAGTTGTATCCCATCACCTTTGGCCTGGTTAAAACTTCCCCTCCTCCTGTCGCTGTTTGCAATGTAGCCCACTTGTTCCTCGTCCCACTGACTCCAAGCCCAACACACAATGGTTGCTGATCTTGATAAAATACAATGGTCAACATCAGATTCATGTAAATAAATTTCCCCCTTCTCAAACACGTTTTCCTTAAACTAGCCAATCCATAGGCCCCTGGGAAAGTCTAAGGGATAATGCCCTTGGACGTTAATAAAGGCCTGCTCCCCCAGGCCCTCCCTCTCTTGCTCTCTGCCCATTGGTTGAGCTCTTTGCAGCCTCCAGACTTCCTGTAGCCTCCTGTTGGCATCTCCGACCTCTCTGGATCTGTAAATAATACATTTCTTGTTTCATGCATCATGGTTTCACCTTCTCATTGTGTCTCACCTGCCCGACACACCTGAACCTAACTCTCTTCCTGTTGAGGGCTCTCCTAGAAAGTGGCTACCTTGGCTTATGGCCACTCTCCAGAGAGAAACCTGAAGACCAAATTAGAGAATATGACAACAGCAGCTCATGGTAGTGCGACACATGAGAATGGGGCGACGTAGAATAGTGTGATGTTTGGATTCAGGGAGTTCTTCCCCTTTCTAGCTGTTTGACCCTAGGCAGATCACTTAACCTCTCTGAGTTGCAATTTCCTCATCTGGAAAATGAAGACAGTAGCTATACTACCTATCTCAATGGGTTGTTTTGAGGATTAAATAAAGTAATGCAAGAAATGTATTTAGCTCTGGTTCTAACACCAAACAAGTTTGTATATATTTATGTATGTATGTATTCATTTGCGTAGAGATGGAGTCTCACTCTGTCATCCAGGCTGAAGTGCAGTGACATGACCATAGCTTGCTGCAGCCTCAAAATCCTGGGCTCAGGTGATTCTCCCACCTCAGCCTCCCTAGTAGCTGGGACTACGGATGTGCACCACCACATCCCGCTCACTTTTTAAAATTTTTTGTAGAAACAAGGTCTTACTATGTTGCCCAGGCTGCCCTTGAACTCCTGTCCTCAACTGATTCTCCCACCTCGGCCTCCCAAAGGGCTGATATTATAGGCCAAACAAGTATTTAGAAAATGCTACGTAGGAAAACCACAGGTTTTCGTGTTCTACTTGAATTTGCAATTCACCCCACATGTATTGGCTACATGATCTTGGCCAAATTGTATCACCACCAATCCATTTCCTTTTTTGTAAAATGGGGTGGCGATACCTATGTCAAGGGACTCGAGAGGTGTGGGAAGAAATAATTGGAATCATCCATAAAATGGACAACTCTGTATATTCATATTCATTCAAAAAGTAATAATGCAAACAACGTGCGGAACACTGGGGATAGAATGATCAAGCAGACCTGATCTCTACCACCGCGTGGCTTATGTTCTAATGATAGAGACACATAAACTGATAATCAAGGAAATAACTATATAACTTTACATTTTAGCAGGGGTTGGGCGTGGTAGCTCATGCCTGTAATCCCAGCACGAGGTGACCAAGGTGGGAGAATCACTTGAGCCCAGGAGTTTGGGGCCAGCCTGGGCAGCATAGTGAGTCCCACCCCCCTCTCTTTGTTTTTTTTTCTTCGAGTCGGAGTCTCACTCTGTCGTCCAGGCTGGAATGCAGTGGCACGGATCTTGGCTCACGGCAACCTCCGCCTCCCGGGTTCACGCAATTCTCTGCCTCAGCCTCCTGGGTAGCTGGGATTACAGGCACACGCCACCACACCCAGCTAATTTTTGCATTTTTAGTAGAGATGGGGTTTCACCATCTAGGCCAGGCTGGTCTTGAACTCCTGACCACATGATCCACCCGCCTCGGCCTCCCAAAGTGCTGGGATTACAGGCATAAGCCACAGCACCTGGCCGAGACCCCTCTCTTCACAAAAAAATACAAAAAAATTATCCTGTAGTCCCAGCTACTCTGGAGGCTGAGGCAAAAGTCTCAGTGGAGTCACAGAGTTTGAGGCTATAGTAAGCTGTGATTGTGCCACTGCACTCAAGCCTGGGTGACAGAGCAAGACCCTGAGTCAAAAAAAAAAAAAAAGTAAAGTGAAATAAATTTCAATAGGTATCAAGAAGGGGAGAAAATACAGAAACCTCTAAGAGTTTAAAGGGAGGGGGCTAATTGAGAATGAGTAGATTCTAAGAAAGTGGAATTTAAATGGAGTTCTGTTAAATGAAGGAGGGAAGTACATGTGAAGCCCCAAGGTGCAAAGGAGCTCAGAGCATTGGAGTACCCAAAGGGACATCAGGTGGCTGCAGGCAGCGGGGAGGCATTGAGGCATAGAGATGTGGGAAGGGACAGATCATGCAGGGCCTTTTCAGTCATATTACGAAATTGGAGATTTAAGCCTCCATTGCAGTCTAAGCATTACCAGCATTGTAAGCATCCCCTGAAGATTCTCTCCTTAAATTGCCTCCTAGTTGCCATGTTTTTGAAAACTGTTTATGTAACAGCTGTGGCAATGCAGCTTTGTTGTTCTGTGATTACTTGTCTTGCTAACATCTGTGGGTTCCTCCTAGGACTCTGTTTACCTAAGTTGGTGAGGCTGCTACCTAGACCAATGGGCTTTGATATGATAAATGGCCCATGAAAGTGAAAGGAGTAGGCGTACGATGCTAATTTCCATTCCATACAGGAAAAAGAGAAAAAGGTTACCAGCTATGAAAAACCAACGGGCTAGAAGCAGGTTTCTGATTGTCAGCCCGCTGAGAGATAATCTTGTCAGCATGACCTGCAGAAGTGGTAATAATTTGGAATTAGGTACCAGCCTTTCTCTTAGGGCACACAAACACTTTCTAAATATTTCCCTAAACTCAGTGAGGTAGAGATGCTGGGATGTTATCATTTTGCAATTAAAAAGTCATCTTAGAAGAAATGCTTTAATAACTTTTCTCATGTTGCATGTTTGGGAAGCTTCTCGAGATTTTTTTCAGGAGGGAAATGGCACCTAGTGATGTTATCTGAACACATAAGAGCTTGGTGCTTCCCTGCTTGTTTCTACTCTGGCTTATTGCTTAAATTCTGAAGCAGCGCCATTTTGCTTTCCTTTTGCGTTTAAGCTGTACCATCAGATGTATTAGAACAAAAGCCCTTTAACCCAGACATTCTCCAGAACCAGTAATACCTTGGCGAGCCCTTTATAAAGGCCAAAGGAAATAATGGCAACGAGCTCCTTCTTTAAGTTATTCCAACAACTTCCTACATCCTTGAAGAATGTATCTCACTAATGGATTGCTGAGAAAAACCACTTCCTCTTCCCATTTCAGAAATCCTTCCAGAGCTGAGACCATGCTTTCCATCACCCATGAGAACCAAGTGTCTGTTACAAGAGGTTATGGTGATGGTCTCTGCTAAGAGTCCTGATAAATGTGGGCTCTCATCTTGGTTTTGGAAGCCACTAACCTTGCATGACTTTGGGAAAACCACTTAACCTATGAAAACTTTTTTTCCCTTTTATTTGAAATGGCTGCCTTCTTGTGATTGCCCAGAAGTTCTTCTTGCCCACTGCACAGATAAAACCAATCCACTGAGACAGAGGTATTGCAGCAGAGAAAGAGTTTAATTAATGCAGGGTTAGCCACGTGGAAGATGGGAGTTTATTACTCAAATCAACCTCCCTGAAAATTCAGAGGCTAGGAATTTTCAAAGATAGTTGGGTGGGCAAAGGGCTAGGGAATGGGAAATGCTGAGTAAGTCCTCCATACATCAACTTCACCTCTCTCAGAAGCATCACAAGACAATAAAAGGAAAAAAAATACCCTTTTCTTGAAACAAAAAGTCAGACAATTTATTAGCATCAGGGGAGTAAAGAATGATCTCCAGACATCTAGTACAAGTAACTCAACTTCCGATGGGGAAATTGGGACATTGACAATGAAATGGCAACGTGTCCAAGTTCGCAAAGTTTAATAGACAGAATTGGGATTGGGACTTAGATCTCCTGTTCCAAGCCTGGAGAGAAAATTTTGAGCAAATGAGAATACACTGTTGGGCTTTGAGCTGTTTAAACTTAAGCAATGGAAGTCAAGGCAAACACAACTTTCACAAAACTGAGCAAGAAAGAGAAATCTCATGCAATAATAAAAACTGTGCTCTAGAAATATGGCTAGTATGAATTCAGGCATGCTTTAAATATAAAATGCATACCAAATTTTGAAGACAGAAATTGTTAATAATTAATTACATGTTAAAATAATACATGAGATGAAACTAAATACATTAAGATTTCTTCTGGTTTTTTTTCTTCTACATGCGGCTACTAGAAAATTTAAAGTCACATATGTGGCCTGCAATTATATGGCATATTACATTTACATTTTTACTGAATAGTGCTGATGTAAGGGATTTAGTAAAATGCAGTTTCCAGAAGAAGTAAATAGCATGTTTGGTTTTGAAATTTGAAAACCTTAATTTTAGGATTCCCAGGTAATTCTTTTGCAGAGTAAGTGTTGAGACTAGAATGTGGCCCCAGTAAGCTGGAGATGGCTGCGGGCTGCCCCTTTAGTTCATCGCAGTCTGCACTATTCCCTGTTGTCCTCTAGACATTGAAGCAGAGCATCCCTTGCCATTGACCCTATGACAAACATCAGCACAAGTGAATGGATACAGATGAGTGTAAAATATTTTTATTTACCAACATCTCAAACTTACTTGGGGCAAAAATATAAATCATCTTTACTTCCACAAATACTCCCTCTCATTTTTCCTGAAACACAGAATTCTCTTTAAGTGTATGACAGGCAATGAATCGTGAGGCTGTAATGCATTCTGCTCCATTAGGATGCAGCCAGGGGTGATCTGCCTGACCCCTCTGGCTAAGGGAGTTATCCAGTTAGCTCATCTAACCAGAGTCCAACTGTTCCCTCTGCTTGTGGCATGTGTGATTCTAGCCCCTTTATGACTCTGTGAGAATGCCTGAGTAGTTAATTATGCTTTGAATCTCGTCAGGTTTTTTCAATAATTTTTATTTTTATTTTTTTATTTTTATTTATTTTTATTTTATTTTATTTTATTTTATTTTTATTCTACTTTAGGTTTTAGGGTACATGTGCACAATGTGCAGGTTTGTTACATGTGTATCCATGTGCCATGTTGATTTCCTGCACCCATTAACTCGTCATTTAGCATTAGGTATATCTCCTAATGCTGTCCCTCCCCCCTTCCCCAACCCCACAACGGTCCCCGGAGTGTGATGTTCCCCTTCCTGTGTCCATGAATTCTCATTGTTCAATTCCCACCTATGAGTGAGAACATGCGGTGTTTGGTTTTGTATGATGTTTTCATTTCATCCATGTCCCTACAAAGGACATCACTCATAATTTTATTGTTGCGATATTTTCCATGGTTTATGGTCCCATTCAAGTCTTTGCTATTGTGAATAGTGCTTCAATAAACATACGTGTGCATGTGTCTTTACAGCAGCATGATTTATAGTCCTTTGGGTATATACCCAGTAATGGGATGGCTGGGTCAAATGGTATTTCTAGTTCTAGATCCCTGAGGAATCGCCACACTGACTTCCACAATGGTTGAACTAGTTTACAGTCCCACCAACAGTGTAAAAGTGTTCCTATTTCTCCACGTCCTCTCCAGCACCTGTTGTTTCCTGATTTTTTAATGATGGCCATTCTAACTGGTGTGAGATGGTATCTCACTGTGGTTTTGATTTGCATTTCTCTGATGGCCAGTGATGATGAGCATTT